>NC_034197.2:42667724-42892724 GCF_002021735.2 Oncorhynchus kisutch | reverse complement strand
CCGCGCATCGGGGACATCCTGCAGAAGCTAGCCCCCTTCCTGAAGATGTACGGAGAGTACGTGAAGAACTTTGACCGGGCCATGGAGCTGGTCAACACCTGGATGGAGAGGTCGTCCCAGTTCAAAGCCATCGTCCACCACATCCAGGTAAGGGGGCCTGTAACACCTGTCCAGGGTTAAGGGGCTAGGTTAAGTAGCCTGGTGGATATGAGTGTTGGAACAATAACCAAAAGGTTGCTGGATCGAATCCCTGAGCTGATAAGGTAAAGATCTGTTTTTCTGCCCCTGAGCAAGGCATTAATCCACTGTTTCCCGGGCGCCGATGATGTGGATGTCGATTTAGGTAGCCACCCGAACCTCTCTGTTTCAGAGAGGTTGGGTTAAATGTGGAAGACTTTTAACCCAACCCAGTTGAATCCATTCAGTTGTACAACTGACTATGTATCCCCCTTTCCTTTAAACGACATCCAGGTTCTAGCCTTGGGTCAGGGGTTATGGATATATAAAACACTGTCCGTAACCCTGGCCCTAACCCAGGCCCTAAACCTGGCTCTAGCAGCTCTTTCACACTCTCAGCTTCCTCAATAAAGAGTCCCAAATGGCTGTGTGTAAAATCAAATCAAATTGTATTTGTCACATGCGCCGAATAAAACACCTTACAGTGAAATGCTGACTTACTTAATTAACCAACAATGCAGTTTTAAGAAAAAAATACAAAATAATTAAAGAGCAGCAGTAAAATAACAATAGTGAGGCTATATACAGAGGGTACCGGTACAGAGTCAGTGTGGAGGCTATATACAGGGGGTACCAGTACAGAGTCAATGTGGAGGCTATATACAGAGGGTACCGGTACAGAGTCAATGTGGAGACTATATACAGGGGGTACCGGTACAGAGTCAATGTGGAGACTATATACAGGGGGTACCAGTACAGAGTCAATGTGGAGGCTATATACAGAGGGTACCGGTACAGAGTCAATGTGGAGACTATATACAGGGGGTACCGGTACAGAGTCAATGTGGAGACTATATACAGGGGGTACCGGTCAATGTGCGAGGGCCCCGGTTAGTTGAGGTAGTATGTACATGTAGGTAGAGTTATTAAAGTGGCTATGCACAGATAATAAACAGAGATTAGCAGCAGCGTAAAATAGGGTGGGGGGGGTTGGGGCAATGTCTGGGTCTGGGTAGCCATTGTATTAGCTGTTCAGGACCTCGACTTGGTGCTCCGGTACCGCTTGCCAGTAGCAGAGAGACACCGCCTGGTATAGAGGTCCTGGATGGCAGGAAGCTTGGCCCCAGTGCCTTGTGGTCGGAGGCCGAGCAGTTGCCGTACCAGGCCGCGATGGTGCAGCTGTAGAACCTATTGAGGATCTGAGGACCCATGCCAAATCTTTTCAGTCTCCTGAGGGGGAAGAGGTTTTGTCGTGCCCTCTTCATGGCTCTCTTGGTGTACTTGGACCATGTTAGTTTGTTGATGACCTTGTCCTGGCTGTGTGTCTCTCCTGGCTGTGTGTCTGTTCTGGCTGTGTGTCTGTTCTGGCTGTGTGTCTGTTCTGTCTGTGTGTCTGTCCTGGCTGTGTGTGTCTGTCCTGGCTGTGTGTCTGTTCTGGTTGTGTGTCTGTTCTGGCTGTGTGTCTGTCCTGGCTGTGTGTGTCTGTCCTGGCTGTGTGTCTGTCCTGTCTGTGTGTCTGTCCTGGCTGTGTGTCTGTTCTGGCTGTGTGTCTGTTCTGGCTGTGTGTCTGTCCTGTCTGTGTTTCTGTCCTGGCTGTGTGTCTGTTCTGGCTGTGTGTCTATTCTGGCCGTGTGTCTGTCCTGGAACAAGCAAAGCTATACATGTTCTCTCTCTTTCTTTCCCGTAACATCTCCTACTCTTTTCTGTACAAACTCAAAGCCTAATGTCCTTCAGTATAATGTTGACTAAAGCCTAATGTCCTTCAGTATAATGTTGACCAAAGCCTAATGTCCTTCAGTATAATGTTGACTAAAGCCTAATGTCCTTCAGTATAATGTTGACCAAAGCCTAATGTCCTTCAGTATAATGTTGACCAAAGCCTAATGTCCTTCAGTATAATGTTGATTAAAGCCTAATGTGCTTCAGTATAATGTTGACCAAAGCCTAATGTCCTTCAGTATAATGTTGATTAAAGCCTAATGTGCTTCAGTATAATGTTGACTAAAGCCTAATGTCCCTGAGTATAATGTTGACTAAAGCCTAATGTCCTTGAGTATAATGTTGACTAAAGCCTAATGTCCTTCAGTATAATGTTGACTAAAGCCTAATGTCCTTGAATATAATGTTGACTAAAGCCTAATGTCCTTCAGTTTAATGTCCTGTATGTATCCAGATCATTGTTGCAGTATTGGGATGTAGTATTAAGGGAATTGAGCAGATGTGCTGTGTCATGATACATGGTTAAAATATATTTATGCTGAAGTCAATGGACATGGGGCTCCCGAGTGGAGCTGTCTAAGGCACTGCAACTCAGTGCTTGAGTCGTCACTGCAGACACCCTGGTTGAATTGAGGCATGTATCACAACCGGTCGTGATTGGTAGTCCCATAGGGAGACGCACAATTGGCCCAGCATTGTCTAGGTTTGGCCTGGTGTAGGCCGTTATTATAAAAACTGATTTGCCTAGTTAAATATTTTTTTTATATAATTAAATGGGATATGTTTTTATACCTGGCAGTGTAAATAGCATGAACAGATTTCCTTTCCAGGGGATGTTGGGTAATATTCAATACCACACTCTGGATCTGGCAGCCTAAGTCTCCTGGTGTAAACAGGATGTCCTTACACATGTTCATTACACGTGTGATGAAGCAGAATGCACATGTCCACTGTCAGGATTGAATCCCCTAGTGACTGTGAGCATACCACCCTGCATACCACTGCTGGCTTGCTTCTGAAGCTAAGCAGGGTTGGTCCTGGTCAGTTCCTGGATGGTAGACCAGATGCTGCTGGAAGTGGTGTTGGAGGGCCAGTAGGAGGCACTCTTTCCTCTGGTCTAAAAATATCCCAATGCCCCAGGGCAGTGATTGGGGACACTACCCTGTGTAGGGTGCTGTCTTTCGGATGGGATGTTAAACGGGTGTCCTGACTCTCTGAGGTCATTAAAGATCCCATGGCACTTATCGTAAGAGTAGGGGTGTTAACCCCGGTGTCCTGGCTAAGTTCCCAATCTGGCCCTCAAACCATCATGGTCACCTAATAATCCCCAGTTTACAATTGGCTTATTAATCCCCCTCCTCTCCCCTGTAACTATTCCCCAGGTCGTTGCTGCAAATGAGAACGTGTTCTCAGTCAACTTACCTGGTAAAATAACGGATTAAAAAAATATACAAAATATACTAAATAAATTCATTGTTGTGTAATGTGTAAAGAATATGAATATCAGTCTTTCTGAATTGATTAAATTATACATGAGGTTCTATAATATTTTCCCTGATATGACGAGTAGCTAGGAGCCAGTCAGGTTAATATGACTGGTAGCTAGGTAGTTGGAGCCAGTCAGGTTAATATAACTGGTAACTAGGTGGTGGGAGCCAGTCAGGTTAATATGACTGGTAACTAGGTAGTTGGAGCCAGTCAGGTTAATATAACTGGTAACTAGGTGGTGGGAGCCAGTCAGGTTAATATAACTGGTAACTAGGTGGTGGGAGCCAGTCAGGTTAATATGATGACTGGTAACTAGGTGGTAGGAGCCAGTCAGGTTAATATGATGACTGGTAACTAGGTGGTGGGAGCCAGTCAGGTTAATATGATGACTGGTAACTAGGTGGTGGGAGCCAGTCAGGTTAATATGATGACTGGTAACTAGGTGGTGGGAGCCAGTCAGGTTAAAATGACTGGTAACTAGGTGGTTGGAACCAGTCATGTCAATATGACTGGTAACTAGGTGGTTGGAACCAGTCAGGTTAATATGACTGGTAACTAGGTGGTGGGAGCCAGTCAGATTAATATGAATGGTAACTAGGTAGATGGAGCCAGTCAGGTTAATATGACTGGTAACTAGGTGGTGGGGCTGGGAGCCAGTCAGGTTAATATGACTGGTAACTAGGTGGATGCTGGGAGCCAGTCAGGTTAATATGACTGGTAACTAGGTAGATGGAGCCAGTCAGGTTAATATGACTGGTAACTAGGTGGTGGGAGCCAGTCAGGTTAATATGACTGGTAACTAGGTGGTGGGAGCCAGTCAGGTTAATATGACTGGTAACTAGGTGGTGGGGCTGGGAGCCAGTCAGGTTAATATGACTGGTAACTAGGTAGTTAGAGACAGTCAGGTTAATATGACTGGTAACTAGGTAGTGGGACTTGGAGCCAGTCAGGTTAATATGACTGGTAACTAGGTGGTGGGGCTGGGAGCCAGTCATGTTGTTGGAAAAAGAGCAGCCAGTAGAATACTAATGACCTAGCAGACAGAGGATCTCCCCTACTTCAAACACCCTGCTCATAGCTTACTCTTACTGAATACTAACATGGTTACAGACCTGATCAATCTGATTAGAACCACCAGCAGCCTTGTACTGTACCCTGCTGTCTGTCGGAGTGTGTGGATCCCATAGATACAGTGCCTTGCGAAAGTATTCGGCCCCCTTGAACTTTGTGACCTTTTGCCACATTTCAGGCTTCATACATAAAGATATAAAACTGTATTTTTTTGTGAAGAATCAACAACAAGTGGGACACAATCATGAAGTGGAACGACATTTATTGGATATTTCAAACTTTTTTTTTTGTGTGACTATTGTCAAAACCTACAATGTGAAAGTATTCAAACCCCTTGACTTTTCCCACATTTTGTTACATTACAGCCTTATTCTAAAATGGATTCAATTGTATTTTTTTCGTTATCGATCTACACAAAATACCCCATAATGACAAAGCAAAAAAAGGTTTTATTTGTTTTTTCAAGGACATTTATATTTTTTATTTTACCTTTATTTAACCAGGTAGGCAAGTTGAGAACAAGTTCTCATTTACAATTGCGACCTGGCCAAGATAAAGCAAAGCAGTTTGACACATACAACAACACAGAGTTACACATGGAGTAAAACAAACATACAGTCAATAATACAGTAGAAAAATAAGTCTATATACAATGTGAGCAAATGAGGTGAGATAAGGGAGGTAAAGGCAAAAAAAGGCCATGGTGGCGAAGTAAATACAATATAGCAAGTAAAACACTGGAATGGTAGATTTGCAGTGGAAGAATGTGCAAGGTAGAGATAGAAATAATGGGGTGCAAAGGAGCAAAATAAATAAATACAGTAAGGGAAGAGGTAGTTGTTTGGGATCAATTATAGATGGGCTATGTACAGGTGCAGTAATCTGTGAGCTGCTCTGACAGCTGGTGCTTAAAGCTAGTGAGGGAGATTAGTGTTTCCAGTTTCAGAGATTTTTGTAGTTCGTTCCAGTCATTGGCAACAGAGAACTGGAAGGAGAGGCGGCCAAATGAAGAATTGGTTTTGGGGGTGACCAGAGAGATATACCTGCTGGAGCGAGTGCTACAGTTGGGTGCTGCTATGGTGACCAGCGAGCTGAGATAAGGGGGGACTTTACCTAGCAGGGTCTTGTAGATGACATGGAGCCAGTGGGTTTGGCGATGAGTATGAGGCGAGGGCCAGCCAACGAGAGCATACAGGTTGCAGTGGTGGGTAGTATATGGGGCTTTGGTGACAAAACGGATGGCACTGTGATAGACTGCATCCAATTTATTGAGTAGAGTGTTGGAGGCTATTTTGTAAATGACATCGCCGAAGTCGAGGATCGGTAGGATGGTCAGTTTTACGAGGGTATGTTTGGCAGCATGAGTGAAGGATGCTTTGTTGCAAAATAGGAAGCCAATTCTAGATTTGAAGTTGGATTGGAGATGTTTGATGTGAGTCTGGAAGGACAGTTTACAGTCTAACCAGACACCTAGGTATTTGTAGTTGTCCACATATTCTAAGTCAGAACCGTCCAGAGTAGTGATGTTGGACAGGCGGGCAGGTGCGGGCAGCGATCGGTTGAAGTTTAGTTTTAATTGTATTTAAGAGCAGTTGGAGGCCACGGAAGGTGAGTTGTATGGCACTGAAGCTCGTCTGGTGGGTTGTTAACACAGTGTCCAAAGAAGGGCCAGAAGTATACAGAATGGTGTCGTCTGCGTAGAGGTGGATCAGAGACTCACCAGCAGCAAGAGGGACATAATTGATGTATACAGAGAAGAGAGTCGGTCCAAGAATTGAACCCTGTGGCACCCCCATAGAGATTGCCAGGGGTCCGGACAACAGGCCCTCCGATTTGTCACACTGAACTCTATTAGAGAAGTAGTTGGTGAACCAGGCGAGGCAATCATTTGAGAAACCAAGGCTATCGAGTCTGCCGATGAGGTTGTGGTATTTGACAGAGTTGAAAGCCTTGGTCAGTTCAATGAATACGGCTGCACAGTATTGTTTCTTATCGATGGCGGTTAAGATATCGTTTAGGACCTTGAGCGTGGCTGAGGTGCACCCATGACCAGCTCTGAAACCAGATTGTATAACGGAGAAGGTACGGTGGGATTCGAAATGGTCAGTAATCTGTTTGTTGACTTGGCTTTCGAAGACCATAGAAAGGCAGGGTAGGATAGATAAAGGGTCTGTAGCAGTTTGGGTCAAGAGTGTCCCCCCTTTGAAGAGGGGGATGACAGCAGCTGCTTTCCAATCTTTGGGAATCTCAGACGACATGAAAGAGAGGTTGAACAGGCTAGTTATAGGGGTTGCAACAATTTCCACAGATCATTTTAGAAAGAAATGGTCCAGATTGTCTAGCCCGGCTGATTTGTAGGGGTCCAGTTTTTGCAGCTCTTTCAGAACATCAGCTGACTGGATTTTGGGAGAAGGAGAAATGGGGAAGGCTTGGGCGAGTTGCTGTGGGGGGTGCAGTGCTGTTGACCGGGGTAGGGGTAGGTCACCTCCTTGACCAAGGCCCTTCTCCCCCAATTTCTCAGTTTGGCTAGATGGCAGCACTAGGATGAGTCTTGGTTGTTCCAAACTTTTCCAATTAAGAATGATGGAGGCCACTGTGTTCTCGGGGGACCTTCAATGCTGAAAAATATATTTTGGTACTCTTTCCCCAGATCTGTGCCTCGAAACAATTCTGTCTCGGAGCTCTACAGACAATTCCTTTCAACTTCATGGCTTGTTTCTTTTGCTCTCCAGAGTCAATTTTAGAATGAGGCTGTAACGTAACGAAATGTGGAAAAAGTCAAGGGGTCTGAAAACTTTCTGGGTCCTTATAAAACCCCAGGCTGCCAGTTGGGGTGTAGATGAAGAGGAGTACGTACACAGGTTAAAGAGGGATTTTTTGTTGTGTCTTGAGACAATTGAGACATTGTGTGCCATACAGAGGGTGAATGGGCAAGACAAAATATTATAATGCCTTTGAACAGGTTATGGTAGTAGGTGGTAGTAGGTGGTAGTAAGGTATGGTAGTAGGTGGTAGTAGGTGGTAGTAGGGTATGGTAGTAGGTGGTAGTAGGTGGTAGTAGGTGGTAGTAGGGTATGGTAGTAGGTGGTAGTAGGGTATGGTAGTAGGTGGTAGTAGGGTATGGTAGTAGGTGGTAGTAGGTGGTAGTAGGGTATGGTAGTAGGTGGTAGTAGGTGGTAGTAGGGTATGGTAGTAGGTGGTAGTAGGGTATGGTAGTAGGTGGTAGTAGGGCATGGTAGTAGGGTATGGTAGTAGGTGGTAGTATGGTATGGTAGTAGGTGGTAGTATGGTATGGTAGTAGGTGGTAGTAAGTGGTAGTATGGTATGGTAGTAGGTGGTAGTAGGTGGTAGTAGGTGGTAGTATGGTATGGTAGTAGGTGGTAGTAGGTGGTAGTATGGTATGGTAGTAGGTGGTAGTATGGTATGGTAGTAGGTGGTAGTAGGGTATGGTAGTAGGTGGTAGTATGGTATGGTAGTAGGTGGTAGTATTGTATGGTAGTAGGTGGTAGTAGGGTATGGTAGTAGGTGGTAGCATGGTATGGTAGTAGGTGGTAGTAAGTTAGGGTAGTAGGTGGTAGTAGGGTATGGTAGTAGGTGGTAGTATGGTATGGTAGTAGGTGGTATTAGGGTATGGTAGTAGGTGGTAGTATGGTATGGTAGTAGGTGGTAGTAGGGTATGGTAGTAGGTGGTAGTAGGGTATGGTAGTAGGTGGTAGTAGGGTATGGTAGTAGGTGGTAGTATGGTATGGTAGTAGGTGGTAGTAGGGTATGGTAGTAGGTGGTAGTATGGTATGGTAGTAGGTGGTACTATGGTATGGTAGTAGGTGGTAGTATGTGGTAGTATGGTATGGTAGTAGGTGGTAGTATGGTATGGTAGTAGGTGGTAGTAGGGTATGGTAGTAGGTGGTAGTAGGGTATGGTAGTAGGTGGTAGTAGGGTATGGTAGTAGGTGGTAGTAGGGTATGGTAGTAGGTGGTAGTAGGTGGTAATAGGGTATGGTAGTAGGTGGTAGTAGGTGTTAGTAGGGTATGGTAGTAGGTGGTAGTATGGTATGGTAGTAGGTGGTAGTAGGGTATGGTAGTAGGTGGTAGTATGGTATGGTAGTAGGTGGTACTATGGTATGGTAGTAGGTGGTAGTATGTGGTAGTATGGTATGGTAGTAGGTGGTAGTATGGTATGGTAGTAGGTGGTAGTAGGGTATGGTAGTAGGTGTAGTAGGGTATGGTAGTAGGTGGTAGTAGGGTATGGTAGTAGGTGGTAGTATGGTATGGTAGTAGGTGGTAGTAGGGTATGGTAGTAGGTGGTAGTAGGTGGTAATAGGGTATGGTAGTAGGTGGTAGTAGGTGTTAGTAGGGTATGGTAGTAGGTGGTAGTATGGTATGGTAGTAGGTGGTAGTAGGGTATGGTAGTAGGTGGTAGTATGGTATGGTAGTAGGTGGTACTATGGTATGGTAGTATGTGGTAGTATGGTATGGTAGTAGGTGGTAGTATGGTATGGTAGTAGGTGGTAGTAGGGTATGGTAGTAGGTGGTAGTAGGGTATGGTAGTAGGTGGTAGTAGGGTATGGTAGTAGGTGGTAGTATGGTATGGTAGTAGGTGGTAGTAGGGTATGGTAGTAGGTGGTAGTAGGTGGTAGTAGGGTATGGTAGTAGGTGGTAGTATGGTATGGTAGTAGGTGGTATTAGGGTATGGTAGTAGGTGGTAGTATGGTATGGAAGTAGGTGGTAGTAGGGTATGGTAGTAGGTGGTAGTAGGGTATGGTAGTAGGTGGTAGTATGGTATGGTAGTAGGTGGTAGTAGGTGGTAGTAGGTGGTAATAGGGTATGGTAGTAGGTGGTAGTAGGTGGTAGTAGGGTATGGTAGTAGGTGGTAGTATGGTATGGTAGTAGGTGGTAGTAGGGTAGTAGGTGGTAGTATGGTATGGTAGTAGGTGGTACTATGGTATGGTAGTAGGTGGTAGTATGGTATGGTAGTAGGTGGTAGTAGGGTAGTAGGTGGTAGTATGGTATGGTAGTAGGTGGTACTATGGTATGGTAGTAGGTGGTAGTATGGTATGGTAGTAGGTGGTAGTAGGGTATGGTAGTAGGTGGTAGTATGGTATGGTAGTAGGTGGTAGTATGGTATGGTAGTAGATGGTAGTATGGTATGGTAGTAGGTGGTAGTATGGTATGGTAGTAGGTGGTAGTAGGGTATGGTAGTAGGTGGTAGTAGGGTATGGCAGTAGGTGGTAGTACGGTATGGTAGTAGGTGGTAGTATGGTATGGTAGTAGGTGGTAGTAGGGTATGGTAGTAGGTGGTAGTAGGTGGTAGTAGGTGGTAGTAGGGTATGGTAGTAGGTGGTAGTAGGTGGTAGTAGGTGGTAGTAGGTGGTAGTATGGTATGGTAGTAGTAGGTGGTAGTAGGTGGTAGTAGGTTATGGTAGTAGGTGGTAGTATGGTATGGTAGTAGGTGGTAGTAGGGTATGGTAGTAGGTGGTAGTAGGTGGTAGTAGGGTATGGTAGTAGGTGGTAGTATGGTATGGTAGTAGGTGGTAGTAGGTGGTAGTAGGGTATGGTAGTAGGTTGTAGTAGGTGGTAGTAGGGTATGGTAGTAGGTGGTAGTAGGGTATGGTAGTAGGTGGTAGTAGGGTATGGTAGTAGGTGGTAGTATGGTATGGTAGTAGGTGGTAGTAAGGTATGGTAGTAGATGGTAGTATGGTATGGTAGTAGGTGGTAGTAGGGTATGGTAGTAGGTGGTAGAGTGGTATGGTAGTAGGTGGTAGTAGGGTATGGTAGTAGGTGGTAGTATGGTATGGTAGTAGGTGGTAGTATGGTATGGTAGTAGGTGGTAGTAGGGTATGGTAATAGGTGGTAGTAGATGGTAGTAGGTGGTAGTATGGTATGGTAGTAGGTGGTAGTAGGGTATGGTAGTAGGTGGTAGTATGGTATGGTAGTAGGTGGTAGTATGGTATGGTAGTAGGTGGTAGTATGGTATGGTGGTAGGTGGTAGTAGAGTATGGTAGTAGGTGGTAGTAGATGGTAGTAGGTGGTAGTATGGTATGGTAGTAGGTGGTAGTAGGGTATGGTAGTAGGTGGTAGTAGGGTATAGTAGTAGGTGGTAGTAGGTGGTAGTAGGTGGTAGTATGGTATGGTAGTAGGTGGTAGTAGGGTATGGTAGTAGGTGGTAGAGTGGTATGGTAGTAGGTGGTAGTAGGGTATGGTAGTAGGTGGTAGTATGGTATGGTAGTAGGTGGTAGTAGGGTATGGTAGTAGGTGGTAGTAGGTGGTAGTATGGTATGGTAGTAGGTGGTAGTAGGGTATGGTAGTAGGTGGTAGTATGGTATGGTAGTAGGTGGTATTAGGGTATGGTAGTAGGTGGTAGTATGGTATGGTAGTAGGTGGTAGTATGTGGTAGTAGGTGGTAGTAGGTGGTAGTAGGTGGTAGTAGGTGGTAGTAGGTGGTAGTATGCTGGGTTTTTCACGCTCAACAGCTTTCTGTGTGGTGTGTGTCTCTGTGTGTGTGTGTCTCTGTGTGTGTGTCTTCAGAGAGAGGAGCGCTGTGGTAACCTGACCCTACAGCACCACATGTTGGAGCCGGTTCAGAGGATCCCTCGCTACGAGCTGCTGCTGAAAGACTACCTGCACCGTCTCCCTGGCGACCATGATGACTTTAAGGATGCACAGAGTGAGTGTTTGAACCCATCCCGGTCCTGCGTCATGCACTGCTATACACACACAGACACACCCTTCACACCACTACACACACACACACACACACACACACACACACACACACACACACACACACACACACACACACACACACACACACACACCCTTCACACCACTACACACACACACACACACACACACACACACCCTTCACACCACTACACACACACACACCCTTCACACCACTACACACACACACACACACACACCCTTCACACCACTACACACACACACACCCTTCACACCACCACACACACACACACACACACACACACACACACACACACACACACACACCCTTCACACCACTACACACACACACACCCTTCACACCACTACACACACACACACACACACACACACACACACACACACACACACACACACACACACACACACACACACACACACACACACACACACACACGCTCTTCACATTGTCTCATTTCAGTGTTGTTTGTGCATTTTGTGCTGCTGCAAACTGTTAGAATGCCAGCTCTGGATGCAACTCCATTGAGGGCTTTGACTAGTAGTCAACTGGGTGGGAGTTAATGAGGAATCACAACATTTCATCCAGGTCAGCAGAAAGGGTCAGCCAATGAATTAAACTACTCTTCAAACATTCCATAACTCCAGGGGGCAGTACCTGTAAAGATTACACCCTCCAGGGGGCAGTAAATCACCAACCTTGTCTTTAAACCTGTTCAGACATCACCCTCCAGGGGGCAGTATGCACCATTTTAGTTTGTTTACCTACTCATAGAAGTAGTAGAAGAAGAAATGGAACGCCCTTTAAAATAGAGAAAGCCCATCAATATGTCCCCCTGCATCACAACACTATATCAACTGTGTGATGACCTAATGGGTCGAATTTTGGAGATCATTGCAGCTAAAATGACTTTATTTTCAACCCCTTGTAAACCAAGCTTTCCACTACAATTTCTCTGTTTTATCAAGATTAGCGAAGAAGAGTAAAACATTACTTCAAACTACAGTACTTCTGGGTACCTTGCAATGTGTAACTTTTTTGGGCGACCCGACTGAATTCACATAGAAATGTGAGTTATAGATCTGTCATTCTCGCTGAAAGCAAGTCTAAGAAGGGGAGGATCTGTTCTAGGTGGGCTATTTCTATGCTTCCCGTTCTTTAAGTTTTCGTTTTGCGTCTTTGACTTTTGGTTTTGCTTCAAACAAAATATTTACGGTTATTGAAAATATATTTTACAGCCGTTTAGATTGTACAATAATTCTCTACATTATGAATTGCTTGTCTTTTGTCACATAAACAAAAATTATTAGAAATTTTAGCAACCAGGAAATGACAGAGCAATTTCTGCATATTGCACCTTTAACATTTCAACAACATGAAATTACATGTGTTAAACGTCTCTACGTTTTGGAAATAGCAAAAGAAGGCATGTCATCTGCTTGACACGTTAAAGTTACTTACCTTATAGATCAGAAAGTCAGCTAATTTACATTCATCTGCAAATCCATTTGATATACACGGGCTAGTCAGGCTGTCATGTTGTTATTTTGTGCATCTGACTTGCCTAGTTAAATAAAGGTTAAATTGTCTACAATGAAATAATGTTATGATTTATTTTTATTTTTTATCTATCTCCAATAGCTCGTTAGCACCCCCTTGTGGTTGAATATATATATGTACCTATTGTAGGTCCTAGGATACGATAATGAACAATGTTGAACTAACAAATACCATCAAGGGATACGTTACAATTAACAATAATGAGCTCCTTGTGAAACAGCTGTAAATACCAAACTGGCAATATTTAAGATTTTTGTGGTACAGGTGTGTCATTAATTTATTTTCACACATTTTTTGTACACTCAGATGGCAATCATAGACTAAAATACTGAATGCCAGTGTGTGGAATATAGATGAGGTGGTTGCTGTGTGGGTGGGAGGTTCTGCCTGTCACTTGCTCTCAACAGGCAGCCACTCTCAGAAGGGGGACTTGAAGAGGGAGACGGTGGCAGTGCTCGTGTTTTTAGTTCATCTGTTTATCTCACATATTATGTGCCCAGTATGACAGAGCAAGAAAACTTTCTTATCAGATAATGACAACATGACAATAACAGTAGCTGTAGATGATGTAATGAAAAGTTGGAGGGTGGTGGGTAATGGAGGACATCAGGTGGTTCTGGGTGTTGGGCAGAACCCCTAGGTCCTGGAGAACAGGAAATGGAGGACATCAGGTGGTTTTGGGTGTTGGGCAGAACCCCTAGGTCCTGGAGAACAGGAAATGGAGGACATCAGGTGGATCCAGGTCTGGGTGTTGGGCAGAACCCCTAGGTCCTGGAGAACAGGAAATGGAGGACATCAGGTGGATCCAGGTCTGGGTGTTGGGCAGAACCCCTAGGTCCTGGAGAACAGGAAATGGAGGACATCAGGTGGTTCCAGGTCTGGGTGTTGGGCAGAACCACTAGGTCCTGGAGAACAGGAAATGGAGGACATCAGGTGGTTCCAGGTCTGGGTGTTGGGCAGAACCACTAGGTCCTGGAGAACAGGAAATGGAGGACATCAGGTGGTTCCAGGTCTGGGTGTTGGGCAGAACCCCTAGGTCCTGGAGAACAGGAAATGGAGGACATCAGGTGGATCTGGGTGTTGGGCAGAACCCCTAGGTCCTGGAGAACAGGAAATGGAGGACATCAGGTGGATCTGGGTGTTGGGCAGAACCCCTAGGTCCTGGAGAACAGGAAATGGAGGACATCAGGTGGTTCTGGGTGTTGGGCAGAACCCCTAGGTCCTGGAGAACAGGAAATGGAGGACATCAGGTGGTTCTGGGTGTTGGGCAGAACCACTAGGTCCTGGAGAACAGGAAATGGAGGACATCAGGTGGATCCAGGTCTGGGTGTTGGGCAGAACCCCTAGGTCCTGGAGAACAGGAAATGGAGGACATCAGGTGGATCCAGGTCTGGGTGTTGGGCAGAACCCCTAGGTCCTGGAGAACAGGAATTGGAGGACATCAGGTGGTTCTGGGTATTGGGCAGAACCCCTAGGTCCTGGAGAACAGGAAATGGAGGACATCAGGTGGATCCAGGTCTGGGTGTTGGGCAGAACCCCTAGGTCCTGGAGAACAGGAAATGGAGGACATCAGGTGGTTCCAGGTCTGGGTGTTGGGCAGAACCACTAGGTCCTGGAGAACAGGAAATGGAGGACATCAGGTGGTTCCAGGTCTGGGTGTTGGGCAGAACCACTAGGTCCTGGAGAACAGGAAATGGAGGACATCAGGTGGTTCCAGGTCTGGGTGTTGGGCAGAACCACTAGGTCCTGGAGAACAGGAAATGGAGGACATCAGGTGGTTCTGGGTGTTGGGCAGAACCCCTAGGTCCTGGAGAACAGGAAATGGAGGACATCAGGTGGTTCTGGGTGTTGGGCAGAACCCCTAGGTCCTGGAGAACAGGAAATGGAGGACATCAGGTGGATCCAGGTCTGGGTGTTGGGCAGAACCCCTAGGTCCTGGAGAACAGGAAATGGAGGACATCAGGTGGATCCAGGTCTGGGTGTTGGGCAGAACCCCTAGGTCCTGGAGAACAGGAAATTGAGGACATCAGGTGGATCCAGGTCTGGGTGTTGGGCAGAACCCCTAGGTCCTGGAGAACAGGAAATGGAGGACATCAGGTGGATCCAGGTCTGGGTGTTGGGCAGAACCCCTAGGTCCTGGAGAACAGGAAATGGAGGACATCAGGTGGTTCTGGGTGTTGGGCAGAACCCCTAGGTCCTGGAGAACAGGAAATGGAGGACATCAGGTGGATCTGGGTGTTGGGCAGAACCCCTAGGTCCTGGAGAACAGGAAATGGAGGACATCAGGTGGATCCAGGTCTGGGTGTTGGGCAGAACCCCTAGGTCCTGGAGAACAGGAGTTAAAAGGTAGAAGGGTAGGAGACAGAGATGTAAACAAGAAAACACACAGGTTACCCAAAAAATACAATAATGTTAACGGGAGACAGAAAAGAAAGGATAACTGTCTGTAAGGAATGATGTCAGAGGGGTTGATGAGGGAGGTGAGAAATAGAAGGAGGGCTCCAGAGATGGAGAAGTGAGGGATGGTATCAGTGGGCAGGTTGTTGGGCAATCATTAGATGCAGAATATCGTCTGGAGGGAGAGGAGCAAAAGAGTTAGAGGATGAGGAGAGTGGGAGGAGACGGGAGGACGGGAGGAGTCAGGGGTGGCAGGATGAACACGTTCCATAAAACAGGCCTGGTTTAGCTGGAAGTTACTTAATGTTCAATAACATGGGCCTGGATTAGCTGGAAGTTACTTAATGTTCCATAACACAGGCCTGGTTTAGCTGGAAGTTACTTAATGTTCAATAACATGGGCCTGGTTTAGCTGGAAGTTACTTAATGTTCCATAACACAGGCCTGGTTTAGCTGGAAGTTACTTAATGTTCAATAACACAGGCCTGGTTTAGCTGGAAGTTACTTAATGTTCAATAAAACAGGCCTGGTTTAATGTTCCATAACACAGGCCTGGTTTAATGTTCCATAACACAGGCCTGGTTTAATGTTCCATAACACAGGCCTGGTTTAATGTTCCATAACACAGGCCTGGTTTAGCTGGAAGTTACTTAATGTTCAATAAAACAGGCCTGGTTTAATGTTCCATAACACAGGCCTGGTTTAATGTTCCATAACACAGGCCTGGTTTAATGTTCCATAACACAGGCCTGGTTTAGCTGGAAGTTACTTAATGTTCAATAAAACAGGCCTGGTTTAGCTGGAAGTTACTTAATGTTCAATAACACAGGCCTGGTTTAATGTTCCATAACACAGGCCTGGTTTAATGTTCCATAACACAGGCCTGGTTTAGCTGGAAGTTACTTAATGTTCAATAAAACAGGCCTGGTTTAATGTTCCATAACACAGGCCTGGTTTAATGTTCCATAACACAGGCCTGGTTTAATGTTCCATAACACAGGCCTGGTTTAATGTTCCATAACACAGACCTGGTTTAATGTTCCATAACACAGGCCTGGTTTAATGTTCCATAACACAGACCTGGTTTAATGTTCAATAAAACAGGCCTGGTTTAATGTTCCATAACACAGGCCTGGTTTAATGTTCCATAACACAGGCCTGGTTTAATGTTCCATAACACAGGCCTGGTTTAATGTTCCATAACACAGGCCTGGTTTAATGTTCCATAACACAGGCCTGGTTTAGCTGGAAGTTACTTAATGTTCCATAACACAGGCCTGGTTTAGCTGCTTAATTCTACTCGCTGTATATTATCTATGCATAGTCACTTTACCCCCACCTACATGTACAAATTATCTTGACTAACCTGTACCCTGCACATGGACTCTGTACCGGTACCCCCTGTATATAGCCTCCACATTGACTCTGTACCGGTACCCCATGTATAAAGCCTCCACATTGACTCGGTACCGGTACCCCCTGTATAAAGCCTCCACATTGACTCGGTACCGGTACCCCCTGTATAAAGCCTCCACATTGACTCGGTACCGGTACCCCCTGTATAAAGCCTCCACATTGACTCGGTACCGGTATCCCCTGTATAAAGCCTCCACATTGACTCGGTACCGGTACCCCCTGTATATAGCCTCCACATTGACTCGGTACCGGTATCCCCTGTATAAAGCCTCCACATTGACTAGGTACCGGTATCCCCTGTATAAAGCCTCCACATTGACTCGGTACCGGTACCCCCTGTATAAAGCCTCCACATTGACTCGGTACCGGTACCCCCTGTATAAAGCCTCCACATTGACTCTGTACCGGTACCCCCTGTATATAGCCTCCACATTGACTCGGTACCGGTACCCCCTGTATAAAGCCTCCACATTGACTCGGTACCGGTACCCCACTGTATATAGCCTCCACATTGACTCGGTACCGGTACCCCCTGTATAAAGCCTCCACATTGACTCGGTACCGGTACCCCCTGTATAAAGCCTCCACATTGACTCGGTACCGGTACCCCCCTGTATATAGCCTCCACATTGACTCTGTACCGGTACCCCCTGTATATAGCCTCCACATTGACTCGGTACCGGTACCCCCTGTATAAAGCCTCCACATTGACTCGGTACCGGTACCCCCTGTATAAAGCCTCCACATTGACTCTGTACCGGTACACCCTGTATATAGCCTCCACATTGACTCTGTACCGGTACACCCTGTATATAGCCTCCACATTGACTCTGTACCGGTACACCCTATATATAGCCTCCACATTGACTCGGTACCGGTACCCCCTGTATATAGCCTCCACATTGACTCAGAGATGGAGAAGTGAGGGATGGTATCAGTGGGCAGGTTGTTGGGCAATCAGACATCATTAGATGCAGAATATCGTCTGGAGGGAGAGGAGCAAAAGAGTTAGAGGATGAGGAGAGTGGGAAGAGGCCGAATCAAGACACACAAGGTGCTGAAGCTAGTTTTTCCTGTCACTTGTCCTCGACAGGCAGCCATTCTCAAAAGAGGGGCTTGAATTTTGCTCAAGCTGGTCGTCGTCTCGGAACATGGCAGAACCCCTGGAGTTCAAAAGCAGAATAACGGGAAGACGGGAGGAGTCAGGGGTGGCAGGATGAACACGTTCCATAAAACAGGCCTGGTTTAGCTGGAAGTTACTTAATGTTCAATAACATGGGCCTGGTTTAGCTGGAAGTTACTTAATGTTCAATAACATGGGCCTGGTTTAGCTGGAAGTTACTTAATGTTCCATAACACAGGCCTGGTTTAGCTGGAAGTTACTTAATGTTCAATAACATGGGCCTGGTTTAGCTGGAAGTTACTTAATGTTCCATAACACAGGCCTGGTTTAGCTGGAAGTTACTTAATGTTCAATAACATGGGCCTGGTTTAGCTGGAAGTTACTTAATGTTCCATAACACAGGCCTGGTTTAGCTGGAAGTTACTTAATGTTCAATAAAACAGGCCTGGTTTAATGTTCCATAACACAGACCTGGTTTAATGTTCCATAACACAGGCCTGGTTTAATGTTCCATAACACAGGCCTGGTTTAATGTTCCATAACACAGGCCTGGTTTAATGTTCCATAACACAGGCCTGGTTTAATGTTCCATAACACAGGCCTGGTTTAATGTTCCATAACACAGGCCTGGTTTAATGTTCCATAACACAGGCCTGGTTTAGCTGGAAGTTACTTAATGTTCCATAACACAGGCCTGGTTTAGCTGCTTAATTCTACTCGCTGTATATTATCTATGCATAGTCACTTTACCCCCACCTACATGTACAAATTATCTTGACTAACCTGTACCCTGCACATTGACTCTGTACCGGTACCCCCTGTATATAGCCTCCACATTGACTCTGTACCGGTACCCCCTGTATATAGTCTCCACATTGACTCTGTACCGGTACCCCCTGTATATAGTCTCCACATTGACTCTGTACAGGTACCCCCCTGTATATAGCCTCCACATTGACTCTGTACAGGTACCCCCTGTATATAGCCTCCACATTGACTCTGTACCGGTACCCCCTGTATATAGCCTCCACATTGACTCTGTACCGGTACCCCCTGTATATAGCCTCCACATTGACTCTGTACCGGTACCCCCTGTATATAGCCTCCATATTGACTCTGTACCGGTACCCCCTGTATATAGCCTCCACATTGACTCTGTACCAGTACCCCCTGTATATAGCCTCCACATTGACTCTGTACCGGTACCCCCTGTATATAGTCTCGTTATTTAGTTTATTTAGTAAATATTTTCTCAACTCTATTTTCATAAAACTGAATTGTTGGTTAAGGGCTTGTAAAGTCAGCATTTTCACCTGTTCTATTCGGCTCATGTGACAAATAAAATGTGATTTTATATTAGCATTGGAATGAGATACTCATGACTCATCCATCCATTGATCTATTCATTCACAGGAACACATCAGTCAGAGGCCTGTTCTTCCTCCTGCCATTCTCACACTACATACAGTACAAGAGCAGATACTTATCCACTATTGTTCAGTGGGGAAAGAAACACTTTCCCTCAACAGTCTTACTGCGGGGGATTCCGTACCTGGCAGCTGATACACAACGTGGTCTGTAGGAAATGTTCCGTGCCGGGGCACAGTGGGGAAGTTGATATAAAACACATCATATAACTTGAAGCACACATTCAGTGCACCAAGCAGTGTACCTTGCTCCAATGCCGGTCCACTAATGACTGTAAACACCTGTGAGCAGTCTCCAAGAGCCAACACAAATGGGCAAGGTCTGGACAACTCTGCCTGTTGCAGGTACTCCACCATGTTGGTCCCAACCTGTTAGAGAAATAATTAGATTTTAGGATATGAGGACTTGTGGAAAGTATGGAGAAGCCAATCACTAGTCTAGCTAACACTTAACTCTTGTTGTCCTCCGGATTTCAGAGTCAGGAATGGCTCTTTGATGTGTCGGCTCAATGCATCAGTAAATCAAATCAAATCCAATTGTATTTGTCATATACACATGGTTAGCAGATGCGAGTGTAGCGAAATGCTTGTGCTTCTAGTTCCGACAATGCAGTAATAACCAACAAGTAATCTAACCTAACAATTCCACAACTACTACCTTATACACACAAGTGTAAAGGGATAAAGAATATGTACATAAAGATATATGAATGAGTGATGGTACAGAACGGCATAGGCAAGATGCAGTAGATGGTATAGAGTACAGTATATACATATGAGATGAGTAATGTAGGGTATGTAAACATTATATCACGTGGCATTGTTTAAAGTGGCTAGTGATACATTTTTACATCAACTTCCATCAATTTCCATTATTAAAGTGGCTGGAGTTGAGTCAGTATGTTGGCAGCAGCCACTCAATGTTAGTGGTGGCTGTTTAACAGTCTGATGGCCTTGAGATAGAAGGGGGCTGTGCTTTTACTGGTTGGCTCTCCTCTGTGTCTCTCTCAATTGGGCTCCTGAGTGGCGCAGCGGTCTAAGGCACTGCATCTCAGTTCTAGAGGAGTCACTACAGACACCCTGGTTCCAATCCAGGCTATGTCACAAGCAGCCGTGATTGGGAGTCCCATAGGGCGGCGCACAATTGGCGTCGTCCGGGTTTGGCCGGTGTAAGCCGTCATTGTAAATAAGAATTTTGTTAACTGACTTAATTAAATAAAGGTTAAATAAAGGTTAAATAATAAAATATATATGTTTTTAAATACACACAGCCCCTGAGCCCCGCCCCCTTCTATTACATTGGTTGGATTTTCAAATCCAACCAATGAGAGGTCTCAACCGCTGACATAGTTAACTAGCTAGCCAAACGTTGATAAAAGCCATACATTTAGTTAGATTCCGCGACAACACTTCAGTACACTAGCGTTGCGAGCATGGTCGCGAGGCTAAGGTTAGCACAGCCAGAGATACTGGCACAGAAAATGCTAGCTAACGTTAGCCAGCTACCTAATTATGATAGGACAACCTATTTTAACCTGAATGACCATCAAATTCAAAATTCATAACATTTGTTACTTACTTTTTTCCATCAGCCCCAAAAAAACCCTCTGGTGAACAGTTTGCCACTAGTGGCAATACAAATTATCATTGCCAAAGGTTGGCAGCAGATTCAACACTAGTAACAACATTTGCAAACTTCTGGCAAATATTTTGTGGTACACTATTTAGTTTACAGAGAATTTGTCACAAACCTGCAGGAAGTTTGCCGCAACAAAATCATTTTTGTAAAGGCTAGCAATGTCAATCTAAAATCTAAAAACAGATTAGACTATTTAACAGCATTGTCTTATACAAAGACAAATATAGGTTAAAGAAAGAGTGCTCTCTTTTCAGTCTTTTCAGTCAGTAAGTAGTCAGCAGGTAGTCAGCAGGTAGTCAGCAGGTAGTCAGTAGGTAGTCAGCAGGTAGTCAGTAGGTAGTCAGCAGGTAGTCAGTAGCTAGTCAGCAGGTAGTCAGTAGGTAGTCAGCAGGTAGTCAGTAGCTAGTCAGCAGGTAGTCAGTAGCTAGTCAGCAGGTAGTCAGTAGGTAGTCAGCAGGTAGTCAGTAGGTAGTCAGCAGGTAGTCAGTAGCTAGTCAGCAGGTAGTCAGTAGGTAGTCAGCAGGTAGTCAGTAGCTAGTCAGCAGGTAGTCAGTAGCTAGTCAGCAGGTAGTCAGTAGGTAGTCAGCAGGTAGTCAGTAGGTAGTCAGCAGGTAGTCAACAGGTAGTCAGCAGGTAGTCAGTAGGTAGTCAGCATCAAAAACACTGTCCTTGGAGAGCGATTCTGGGGTAATAAATTTGCGCATAAGCAGGTAGTCAGCAGGTAGTCAGCAGGTAGTCAGTAGGTAGTCAGCAGGTAGTCAGTAGATAGTCAGCAGGTAGTCAGCTGGTAGTCAGTAGATAGTCAGTAGGTAGGTAGGTAGTCAAAAACACTGTCCATGGAGAGCGATTCTGAGGTAATACATTTGCGCATTAACCAAGCAAGCTTTTATGAGGTGAACTAGAACTGCCCGCATCCTCTGTCCTCCGCGACCGCAACAGGGCAAAAAAATAGAGCCCAAGCAACCAACATAGCAACAGGCGCTTTGGTTCATTACGTAATCCGGTCAGAATTTTGCGAGTTCCAGCAACATTCCGAGCAACGAAAGATAGAGTTCATTGAATCCCATTATAATACAAGGAGAGATACTTTTTGGCAGGTGGACACCATTTGGCTTGACAGGCTCTCTTTCTAACTCTATGTTTTCGTCCAATTGTGAACCGGTCTGAGACTCGCAATGCCAGGAGTATTCAACTCTTACCCTATGAGGTCCGGAGCTTGTTGGTTTTCTGTTTTACCTGATAATTAATTCCACACGCCTGGTGTCACTGGTCTAATTAGTGGTGTCACTGGTCTAATTTTAAAAAATGAAGTAAAACTGGCTTCGAGGTCCAGAGTTGAGTTTGAGTGCTGTATGATATGAAAAGAGCAAATAAATAATATTAAATATAATAATAAATAAAATATATTATTATACAAATGTTTTTTTTATATATTATTACTTCCAATTCATTCAAGGAATATTTTTTGTTGTCGTAACAAAGTCTCTTGTGTCTTTTCAGAATCTCTGGAGTTGATCGCCACAGCGGCAGAGCACTCCAACACAGCCATCAGAAAGATGGTGAGTCCTTTTAACAGCTGCAGAGCACTCCAACACAGCCATCAGAAAGATGGTGAGTCCTTTTAACAGCTGCAGAGCACTCCAACACAGCCATCAGAAAGATGGTGAGTCCTTTTAACAGCTGCAGAGCACTCCAACACAGCCATCAGAAAGATGGTGAGTCCTTTTAACAGCTGCAGAGCACTCCAACACAGCCATCAGAAAGATGGTGAGTCCTTTTAACAGCTGCAGAGCACTCCAACACAGCCATCAGAAAGATGGTGAGTCCTTTTAACAGCTGCAGAGCACTCCAACACACCCATCAGAAAGATGGTGAGTCCTTTTAACAGCTGCAGAGCACTCCAACACAGCCATCAGAAAGATGGTGAGTCCTTTTAACAGCTGCAGAGCACTCCAACACAGCCATCAGAAAGATGGTGAGTCCTTTTAACAGCTGCAGAGCACTCCAACACAGCCATCAGAAAGATGGTGAGTCCTTTTAACAGCTGCAGAGCACTCCAACACAGCCATCAGAAAGATGGTGAGTCCTTTTAACAGCTGCAGGGCACTCCAACACACCCATCAGAAAGATGGTGAGTCCTTTTAACAGCTGCAGGGCACTCCAACACACCCATCAGAAAGATGGTGAGTCCTTTTAACAGCTGCAGAGCACTCCAACACAGCCATCAGAAAGATGGTGAGTCCTTTTAACAGCTGCAGAGCACTCCAACACACCCATCAGAAAGATGGTGAGTCCTTTTAACAGCTGCAGAGCACTCCAACACAGCCATCAGAAAGATGGTGAGTCCTTTTAACAGCTGCAGAGCACTCCAACACAGCCATCAGAAAGATGGTGAGTCCTTTTAACAGCTGCAGAGCACTCCAACACAGCCATCAGAAAGATGGTGAGTCCTTTTAACAGCTGCAGAGCACTCCAACACAGCCATCAGAAAGATGGTGAGTCCTTTTAACAGCTGCAGAGCACTCCAACACAGCCATCAGAAAGATGGTGAGTCCTTTTAACAGCTGCAGAGCACTCCAACACAGCCATCAGAAAGATGGTGAGTCCTTTTAACAGCTGCAGAGCACTCCAACACAGCCATCAGAATGATGGTGAGTCCTTTTAACAGCTGCAGAGCACTCCAACACAGCCATCAGAAAGATGGTGAGTCCTTTTAACAGCTGCAGAGCACTCCAACACAGCCATCAGAAAGATGGTGAGTCCTTTTAACAGCTGCAGAGCACTCCAACACAGCCATCAGAAAGATGGTGAGTCCTTTCACACTGCAGAGCACTCCAACACAGACATCAGAAAGATAGTGAGTCCTTTCACACTGCAGAGCACTCCAACACAGCCATCAGAAAGATGGTGAGTCATTTCACACTGCAGAGCACTCCAACACAGCCATCAGAAAGATGGTGAGTCCTTTCACACTGCAGAGCACTCCAACACAGCCATCAGAAAGATGGTGAGTCCTTTCACACTGCAGAGCACTCCAACACAGCCATCAGAAAGATGGTGAGTCCTTTCACACTGCAGAGCACTCCAACACAGCCACCAGAAAGATGGTGAGTCCTTTCACACTGCAGAGCACTCCAACACAGCCATCAGAACGATGGTGAG
The DNA here is from genome assembly GCF_002021735.2 of Oncorhynchus kisutch. Lineage (NCBI taxonomy): Eukaryota > Metazoa > Chordata > Actinopteri > Salmoniformes > Salmonidae > Oncorhynchus > Oncorhynchus kisutch. Next base: position 42,868,846 of record NC_034197.2, on the reverse strand, counting down.
TCCTTTCAAACTGCAGAGCACTCCAACACAGCCATCAGAAAGATGGTGAGTCCTTTCACACTGCAGAGCACTCCAACACTGCCATCAGAAAGATGGTGAGTCCTTTCACACTGCAGAGCACTCTAACACAGCCATCAGAAAGATGGTGAGTCCTTTCACACTGCAGAGCACTCCAACACAGCCATCAGAACGATGGTGAGTCCTTTCACACTGCAGAGCACTCCAACACAGCCATCAGAAAGATGGTGAGTCCTTTCACACTGCAGAGCACTCCAACACAGCCACCAGAAAGATGGTGAGTCCTTTCACACTGCAGAGCACTCCAACACAGCCATCAGAACGATGGTGAGTCCTTTCACACTGCAGAGCACTCCAACACAGCCACCAGAAAGATGGTGAGTCCTTTCACACTGCAGAGCACTCCAACACAGCCATCAGAACGATGGTGAGTCCTTTCACACTGCAGAGCACTCCAACACAGCCATCAGAAAGATGGTGAGTCCTTTCACACTGCAGAGCACTCCAACACAGCCATCAGAACGATGGTGAGTCCTTTCACACTGCAGAGCACTCCAACACAGCCATCAGAACGATGGTGAGTCCTTTCACACTGCAGAGCACTCCAACACAGCCATCAGAAAGATGGTGAGTCCTTTCACACTGCAGAGCACTCCAACACAGCCATCAGAAAGATGGTGAGTCCTTTCACACTGCAGAGCACTCCAACACAGCCATCAGAAAGATGGTGAGTCCTTTCACACTGCAGAGCACTCCAACACAGCCACCAGAAAGATGGTGAGTCCTTTCACACTGCAGAGCACTCCAACACAGCCATCAGAATGATGGTGAGTCCTTTCACACTGCAGAGCACTCCAACACAGCCATCAGAAAGATGGTGAGTCCTTTCACACTGCAGAGCACTCCAACACTGCCATCAGAAAGATGGTGAGTCCTTTCACACTGCAGAGCACTCCAACACAGCCATCAGAAAGATGGTGAGTCCTTTCACACTGCAGAGCACTCCAACACAGCCATCAGAACGATGGTGAGTCCTTTCACACTGCAGAGCACTCCAACACAGCCATCAGAAAGATGGTGAGTCCTTTCACACTGCAGAGCACTCCAACACTGCCATCAGAAAGATGGTGAGTCCTTTCACACTGCAGAGCACTCCAACACAGCCATCAGAAAGATGGTGAGTCCTTTCACACTGCAGAGCACTCCAACACTGCCATCAGAAAGATGGTGAGTCCTTTCACACTGCAGAGCACTCCAACACAGTCATCAGAAAGATGGTGAGTCCTTTCACACTGCAGAGCACTCCAACACAGCCATCAGAAAGATGGTGAGTCCTTTCACACTGCAGAGCACTCCAACACAGCCATCAGAAAGATGGTGAGTCCTTTCACACTGCAGAGCACTCCAACACAGCCATCAGAACGATGGTGAGTCCTTTCACACTGCAGAGCACTCCAACACAGCCATCAGAAAGATGGTGAGTCCTTTCACACTGCAGAGCACTCCAACACTGCCATCAGAAAGATGGTGAGTCCTTTTAACAGCTGCAGAGCACTCCAACACAGCCATCAGAAAGATGGTGAGTCCTTTTAACAGCTGCAGAGCACTCCAACACAGCCATCAGAAAGATGGTGAGTCCTTTCACACTGCAGAGCACTCCAACACAGACATCAGAAAGATAGTGAGTCCTTTCACACTGCAGAGCACTCCAACACAGCCATCAGAAAGATGGTGAGTCATTTCACACTGCAGAGCACTCCAACACAGCCATCAGAAAGATGGTGAGTCCTTTCACACTGCAGAGCACTCCAACACAGCCATCAGAAAGATGGTGAGTCCTTTCACACTGCAGAGCACTCCAACACAGCCATCAGAAAGATGGTGAGTCCTTTCACACTGCAGAGCACTCCAACACAGCCACCAGAAAGATGGTGAGTCCTTTCACACTGCAGAGCACTCCAACACAGCCATCAGAACGATGGTGAGTCCTTTCAAACTGCAGAGCACTCCAACACAGCCATCAGAAAGATGGTGAGTCCTTTCACACTGCAGAGCACTCCAACACTGCCATCAGAAAGATGGTGAGTCCTTTCACACTGCAGAGCACTCTAACACAGCCATCAGAAAGATGGTGAGTCCTTTCACACTGCAGAGCACTCCAACACAGCCATCAGAACGATGGTGAGTCCTTTCACACTGCAGAGCACTCCAACACAGCCATCAGAAAGATGGTGAGTCCTTTCACACTGCAGAGCACTCCAACACAGCCACCAGAAAGATGGTGAGTCCTTTCACACTGCAGAGCACTCCAACACAGCCATCAGAACGATGGTGAGTCCTTTCACACTGCAGAGCACTCCAACACAGCCACCAGAAAGATGGTGAGTCCTTTCACACTGCAGAGCACTCCAACACAGCCATCAGAACGATGGTGAGTCCTTTCACACTGCAGAGCACTCCAACACAGCCATCAGAAAGATGGTGAGTCCTTTCACACTGCAGAGCACTCCAACACAGCCATCAGAACGATGGTGAGTCCTTTCACACTGCAGAGCACTCCAACACAGCCATCAGAAAGATGGTGAGTCCTTTCACACTGCAGAGCACTCCAACACAGCCATCAGAAAGATGGTGAGTCCTTTCACACTGCAGAGCACTCCAACACAGCCATCAGAAAGATGGTGAGTCCTTTCACACTGCAGAGCACTCCAACACAGCCACCAGAAAGATGGTGAGTCCTTTCACACTGCAGAGCACTCCAACACAGCCATCAGAATGATGGTGAGTCCTTTCACACTGCAGAGCACTCCAACACAGCCATCAGAAAGATGGTGAGTCCTTTCACACTGCAGAGCACTCCAACACTGCCATCAGAAAGATGGTGAGTCCTTTCACACTGCAGAGCACTCCAACACAGCCATCAGAAAGATGGTGAGTCCTTTCACACTGCAGAGCACTCCAACACAGCCATCAGAACGATGGTGAGTCCTTTCACACTGCAGAGCACTCCAACACAGCCATCAGAAAGATGGTGAGTCCTTTCACACTGCAGAGCACTCCAACACTGCCATCAGAAAGATGGTGAGTCCTTTCACACTGCAGAGCACTCCAACACAGCCATCAGAAAGATGGTGAGTCCTTTCACACTGCAGAGCACTCCAACACTGCCATCAGAAAGATGGTGAGTCCTTTCACACTGCAGAGCACTCCAACACAGTCATCAGAAAGATGGTGAGTCCTTTCACACTGCAGAGCACTCCAACACAGCCATCAGAAAGATGGTGAGTCCTTTCACACTGCAGAGCACTCCAACACAGCCATCAGAAAGATGGTGAGTCCTTTCACACTGCAGAGCACTCCAACACAGCCATCAGAACGATGGTGAGTCCTTTCACACTGCAGAGCACTCCAACACAGCCATCAGAAAGATGGTGAGTCCTTTCACACTGCAGAGCACTCCAACACTGCCATCAGAAAGATGGTGAGTCCTTTCACACTGCAGAGCACTCCAACACAGCCATCAGAAAGATGGTGAGTCCTTTCACACTGCAGAGCACTCCAACACAGCCATCAGAAAGATGGTGAGTCCTTTCACACTGCAGAGCACTCCAACACAGCCATCAGAAAGATGGTGAGAAACGGTGCCCACAAACTGTTAGGGCCTACATAAAGCTGTCTCAACAACTTACCACTGCTACACCTGGCTTTCAGCAGAGCCTTGTCTGGCAGCGAAACAGTTAATTCAGCCTCATTTACTACCTTTTAAAAAACATAGCTGACTTGCTTAAACAAATGTGTTTTTTACTGTCAATTGAGATGTACAAACTAGGTCAAATCATGACGTCAGTGATCTTCAAGTTGGAGCTTGAGAAAGAGGCCCGAGTTCCCAACTTGGAATTCAGAGTTGGATGACCTTTCAAAGCGTATTTTCCCAGTCGGAGCTCGTTTTTTTCAGAGTTCCCAGTTGTCTTGAACGCGGCAGAAGTCATGCTGGTTGGACAGCATGGCCAATGTTGAATGTTTATCCTTTTAAGCTTGGAAAGAGACCTTTAAACCCAGACTTGAACCACACACCCAGTTCACCGAATAGCAGGCTAGTGATTGCTTTGCAATGCTTGCAGTTAGCCACTGATTCCTTCCAAACCACTCATTGTTGAATTTGCGATTTCCAACTTGTTATGTAATGTTTTTGTCCAATGGCCGATGAGCACTGATACTTTTTTTAATCTATAATATCTCTTCATCATTTCTCTTCACATGACAAGGATTGAAAAGGATTTGCCAGTAGATTGTCAACTTGATTCATGATAAGATCTTTTTTTTGTTACAATGTTTGCAAACTGAATGTGACACGCATTAATGCCAAAATAACAGCCAAACAGGCAAAAAAATAAATATATATATGATTACAGAACTGTAGTCTAATGTTATAGAAGAGAGGACCAGAACAGTAGTCTAATGTTATAGAAGAGAGGACCAGAAGAGTAGTCTAATGTTATAGAAGAGAGGACCAGAACAGTAGTCTAATGTTATAGAAGAGAGGACCAGAACAGTAGTCTGTTATAGAAGAGAGGACCAGAACAGTAGTCTGTTATAGAAGAGAGGACCAGAACAGTAGTCTAATGTTATAGAAGAGAGGACCAGAACAGTAGTCTAATGTTATAGAAGAGAGGACCAGAACAGTAGTCTAATGTTATAGAAGAGAGGACCAGAACAGTAGTCTAATGTTATAGAAGAGAGGACCAGAACTGTAGTCTAATGTTATAGAAGAGAGGACCAGAACAGTAGTCTGTTATAGAAGAGAGGACCAGAACAGTAGTCTAATGTTATAGAAGAGAGGACCAGAACAGTAGTCTAATGTTATAGAAGAGAGGACCAGAACAGTAGTCTAATGTTATAGAAGAGAGGACCAGAACAGTAGTCTAATGTTATAGAAGAGAGGACCAGAACAGTAGTCTAATGTTATAGAAGAGAGGACCAGAACAGTAGTCTGGTATAGAAGAGAGGACCAGAACAGTCTGTTATAGAAGAGAGGACCAGAACAGTAGTCTAATGTTATATACGAGAGGACCAGAACAGTAGTCTAATGTTATATATGAGAGGACCAGAACAGTAGTCTAATGTTATAGAAGAGAGGACCAGAACAGTAGTCTAATGTTATAGAAGAGAGGACCAGAACAGTAGTCTGTTATAGAAGAGAGGACCAGAACAGTCTGTTATAAAAGAGAGGACCAGAACAGTAGTCTGTTATAGAAGAGAGGACCAGAACAGTAGTCTGTTATAGAAGAGAGGACCAGAACAGTAGTCTAATGTTATAGAAGACAGGACCAGAACAGTTTGTTATAGAAGAGAGGACCAGAACAGTAGTCTAATGTTATAGAAGAGAGGACCAGAACAGTAGTCTAATGTTATAGAAGAGAGGACCAGAACAGTAGTCTGTTATAGAAGAGAGGACCAGAACAGTAGTCTAATGTTATAGAAGAGAGGACCAGAACAGTAGTCTAATGTTATAGAAGAGAGGACCAGAACAGTAGTCTAATGTTATAGAAGAGAGGACCAGAACAGTAGTCTAATGTTATAGAAGAGAGAACCAGAACAGTAGTCTGTTATAGAAGAGAGGACCAGAACAGTAGTCTAATGTTATAGAAGAGAGGCCCAGAACAGTAGTCTAATGTTATAGAAGAGGACCAGAACAGTAGTCTAATGTTATAGAAGAGAGGACCAGAACAGTAGTCTAATGTTATAGAAGAGAGGACCAGAACAGTAGTCTAATGTTATAGAAGAGAGGACCAGAACAGTAGTCTAATGTTATAGAAGAGAGGACCAGAACAGTAGTCTAATGTTATAGAAGAGAGGACCAGAACAGTAGTCTGTTATAGAAGAGAGGACCAGAACAGTCTGTTATAAAAGAGAGGACCAGAACAGTAGTCTGTTATAGAAGAGAGGACCAGAACAGTAGTCTGTTATAGAAGAGAGGACCAGAACAGTAGTCTAATGTTATAGAAGACAGGACCAGAACAGTTTGTTATAGAAGAGAGGACCAGAACAGTAGTCTAATGTTATAGAAGAGAGGACCAGAACAGTAGTCTAATGTTATAGAAGAGAGGACCAGAACAGTAGTCTGTTATAGAAGAGAGGACCAGAACAGTAGTCTAATGTTATAGAAGAGAGGACCAGAACAGTAGTCTAATGTTATAGAAGAGAGGACCAGAACAGTAGTCTAATGTTATAGAAGAGAGGACCAGAACAGTAGTCTAATGTTATAGAAGAGAGGTCCAGAACAGTAGTCTAATGTTATAGAAGAGAGAACCAGAACAGTAGTCTGTTATAGAAGAGAGGACCAGAACAGTAGTCTAATGTTATAGAAGAGAGGCCCAGAACAGTAGTCTAATGTTATAGAAGAGGACCAGAACAGTAGTCTAATGTTATAGAAGAGAGGACCAGAACAGTAGTCTAATGTTATAGAAGAGAGGACCAGAACAGTAGTCTAATGTTATAGAAGAGAGGACCAGAACAGTAGTCTAATGTTATAGAAGAGAGGACCAGAACAGTAGTCTAATGTTATAGAAGAGAGGACCAGAACAGTAGTCTGTTATAGAAGAGAGGACCAGAACAGTAGTCTAATGTTATAGAAGAGAGGACCAGAACAGTAGTCTAATGTTATAGAAGAGAGGACCAGAACAGTAGTCTGTTATAGAAGAGAGGACCAGAACAGTAGTCTAATGTTATAGAAGAGAGGACCAGAACAGTAGTCTAATGTTATAGAAGAGAGGACCAGAACAGTAGTCTAATGTTATAGAAGAGAGGACCAGAACAGTAGTCTAATGTTATAGAAGAGAGGACCAGAACAGTAGTCTAATGTTATAGAAGAGAGGACCAGAACAGTAGTCTAATGTTATAGAAGAGAGGACCAGAACAGTAGTCTAATGTTATAGAAGAGAGGACCAGAACAGTAGTCTGTTATAGAAGAGAGGACCAGAACAGTAGTCTAATGTTATATACGAGAGGACCAGAACAGTAGTCTAATGTTATATATGAGAGGACCAGAACAGTAGTCTAATGTTATAGAAGAGAGGACCAGAACAGTAGTCTAATGTTATAGAAGAGAGGACCAGAACAGTAGTCTAATGTTATAGAAGAGAGGACCAGAACAGTCTGTTATAAAAGAGAGGACCAGAACAGTAGTCTGTTATAGAAGAGAGGACCAGAACAGTAGTCTGTTATAGAAGAGAGGACCAGAACAGTAGTCTAATGTTATAGAAGAGAGGACCAGAACAGTTTGTTATAGAAGAGAGGACCAGAACAGTAGTCTAATGTTATAGAAGAGAGGACCAGAACAGTAGTCTAATGTTATAGAAGAGAGGACCAGAACAGTAGTCTGTTATAGAAGAGAGGACCAGAACAGTAGTCTAATGTTATAGAAGAGAGGACCAGAACAGTAGTCTAATGTTATAGAAGAGAGGACCAGAACAGTAGTCTAATGTTATAGAAGAGAGGACCAGAACAGTAGTCTAATGTTATAGAAGAGAGAACCAGAACAGTAGTCTGTTATAGAAGAGAGGACCAGAACAGTAGTCTAATGTTATAGAAGAGAGGACCAGAACAGTAGTCTAATGTTATAGAAGAGGACCAGAACAGTAGTCTAATGTTATAGAAGAGAGGACCAGAACAGTAGTCTAATGTTATAGAAGAGAGGACCAGAACAGTAGTCTAATGTTATAGAAGAGAGGACCAGAACAGTAGTCTAATGTTATAGAAGAGAGGACCAGAACAGTAGTCTAATGTTATAGAAGAGAGGACCAGAACAGTAGTCTGGTATAGAAGAGAGGACCAGAACAGTCTGTTATAGAAGAGAGGACCAGAACAGTAGTCTAATGTTATAGAAGAGAGGACCAGAACAGTAGTCTAATGTTATATACGAGAGGACCAGAACAGTAGTCTAATGTTATAGAAGAGAGGACCAGAACAGTAGTCTAATGTTATAGAAGAGAGGACCAGAACAGTAGTCTGTTATAGAAGAGAGGACCAGAACAGTCTGTTATAAAAGAGAGGACCAGAACAGTAGTCTGTTATAGAAGAGAGGACCAGAACAGTAGTCTGTTATAGAAGAGAGGACCAGAACAGTCTGTTATAGAAGAGAGGACCAGAACAGTAGTCTAATGTTATAGAAGAGAGGACCAGAACAGTAGTCTAATGTTATAGAAGAGAGGACCAGAACAGTAGTCTGTTATAGAAGAGAGGACCAGAACAGTAGTCTAATGTTATAGAAGAGAGGACCAGAACAGTAGTCTAATGTTATAGAAGAGAGGACCAGAACAGTAGTCTGTTATAGAAGAGAGGACCAGAACAGTAGTCTAATGTTATAGAAGAGAGGACCAGAACAGTAGTCTAATGTTATAGAAGAGAGGACCAGAACAGTAGTCTAATGTTATAGAAGAGAGGACCAGAACAGTAGTCTAATGTTATAGAAGAGAGGACCAGAACAGTAGTCTAATGTTATAGAAGAGAGGACCAGAACAGTAGTCTGTTATAGAAGAGAGGACCAGAACAGTAGTCTAATGTTATAGAAGAGAGGACCAGAACAGTCTGTTATAGAAGAGAGGACCAGAACAGTAGTCTGTTATAGAAGAGAGGACCAGAACAGTAGTCTAATGTTATAGAAGAGAGGACCAGAACAGTAGTCTAATGTTATAGAAGAGAGGACCAGAACAGTAGTCTAATGTTATAGAAGAGAGGACCAGAACAGTAGTCTGTTATAGAAGAGAGGACCAGAACAGTAGTCTAATGTTATAGAAGAGAGGACCAGAACAGTCTGTTATAGAAGAGAGGACCAGAACAGTAGTCTGTTATAGAAGAGAGGACCAGAACAGTAGTCTAATGTTATAGAAGAGAGGACCAGAACAGTAGTCTAATGTTATAGAAGAGAGGACCAGTACAGTAGTCTAATGTTATAGAAGAGAGGACCAGAACAGTAGTCTAATGTTATAGAAGAGAGGACCAGAACAGTAGTCTAATGTTATAGAAGAGAGGACCAGAACAGTAGTCTAATGTTATAGAAGAGAGGACCAGAACAGTAGTCTAATGTTATAGAAGAGAGGACCAGAACAGTAGTCTGTTATAGAAGAGAGGACCAGAACAGTAGTCTGTTATAGAAGAGAGGACCAGAACAGTAGTCTAATGTTATAGAAGAGAGGACCAGAACAGTAGTCTAATGTTATAGAAGAGAGGACCAGAACAGTAGTCTAATGTTATAGAAGAGAGGACCAGAACAGTAGTCTAATGTTATAGAAGAGAGGACCAGAACAGTAGTCTGTTATAGAAGAGAGGACCAGAACAGTAGTCTGTTATAGAAGAGAGGACCAGAACAGTAGTCTAACGGACTTCAAAATGTCAAGTCAAGGGAACTGTACTGTTCATATTGTTTAATTGTAAGTAACTTAACTGAAATCTGGACAATGACACATAGCCTAATTAACTCAGAAATAATTAACAGATTTAAGCATTTCATGCAGTTGAATTATACACCAAATGCACATTTTGACTTGGGGAACAGGAGAGGAGAAATATGATTTCTTTCTTTCAGCATCTTGAGAGAATGAATGCGCCATTAGGGAGCGTCTGTAAAGGTGCTATCTTTATCAGCATCATAAAAACTGATAGTATTTCAACCACAGTTAGAGACCGTCTGTAAAGGTGCTATCTTTATCAGCATCATAAAAACTGATAGTATTTCAACCACAGTTAGGGACCGTCTCTAAAGATGCTATCTTTATCAGCATCATAAAAACTGATCGTATTTCAACCACAGTTAGGGACCGTCTGTAAAGATGCTATCTTTATCAGCATCATAAAAACTTATAGTACTACAACCACAGTTAGGGAACGTCTGTAAAGGTGCTATCTTTATCAGCATCATAAAAACTGATAGTAATTCAATCACTGTTAGGGACCGTCTGTAAAGGTGCTATCTTTATCAGCATCATAAAAGGTGATAGTATTTCAACCACATCAAATTCTATCCATTTATGGCATCATTCATTCTATCCATTTATGACATCATTCTGGTGAGCAGGGATTTATTTAGTCTTCTAGGGAAACAAGTAATGACTGAAGAGAAGCTACATGGATCTAATTATAGATAAGTTGACTCATAAATAGCATATCAAAATGTTGGAAATGACAGGCAAAAAAAATAATTCTGCTGTCTCTCACTGTGGCCTACAGCATATTTGCTAGATGTAAGTGGTTAGGTTTGGGTGCAGGTGTGTTATTCACTTTGTCTCATATAGTCGGGTGATTGCGGATGAGTTATTAGCAATTGCGGGTGGGTGCGGGGGAACAAACAGCTGACCCACTGATCACTGGCCCTCACACACACACACACACACACACACACACACACACACACACACACACACACACACACACACACACACACACACACACATATATAGTTCTTCACCAAATACTGTAGCTGTAGCACATTCTGCATAGTGTTCTCCTTCAACAGTATATTCTGCATAGTGTTCTCCTTCAACAGTATATTCTGCATTCTGTAAATCCGACCACAACTCTATCCTCCTGATTCCTGCTTACAAGCTAAAATTAAAGCAGGAAGCACCAGTGACTCAGTCTATAAACAAGTGGTCAGATGAAGCAGATGCTAAACTACAGGACTGTTTTGCAGCACAGACTGGAACATGTTCCGTGATTCTTCCGATGGCATTGAGGAGTACACCACATCAGTCACTGGCTTTATCAATAAGTGCATTGAGGGTGTTGTCCCTACAGTGACTGTACGTACATACCCCAACCAGAAGGGGTATTACAGGCAACATTCGCACTGAGGTAAAGGGTAGAGCTGCCGCTTTCAAGGTGCGGGACTCTAACCCTTACAAGAAATCCCGCTATGCCCTGCGACGAATCATCAAACAGGCAAAGCGTCAATACAGGGCTAAGATTGAATCATACAACACCGGCTCCGACGCTCGTCGGATGTGGCAGGGCTTGCAAACTACTACAGACTACAAAGATAAGCACAGCCGCGAGCTGCCCAGTGACACGAGCCTACCAGACGAGCTAAACACTTCTATGCTCGCTTCGAGGCAAGCAACACTGAGGCATCCATGAGAGCATCAGCTGTTCCGGACGACTTTGTGATCACGCTCTACGTAGCCAACGTGAGTAAGACCTTTAAACAGGTCAACATTCACCAGGCCACAGGGCCAGACGGATTACCAGGATGTGTGCTCCGGGCATGTGCTGACCAATGTCTTCACCTATTTTCAACGTGTCCCTGATTGAGTCTGTAATACCAACATGCTTCAAGCAGACTACCATAGTCCCTGTGCCCAAGAACACAAAGGCAACCTGCATAAATGACTACAGACCTGTAGCACTCACGTCCGTAGCCATGAAGTGCTTTGAAAGGCTGGTAAGGGCTCACATCAACACCATTATCCCAGAAACTCTAGACCCACTCTAATTTGCATACCGCCCAAACAGATCCACAGATGATGCAATCTCTATTGCACTCCACACTGCCCTTTCCCACCTGGATAAAAGGAACACCTATGTGAGAATGCTGTTCATTGACTACAGCTCAGCGTTCAACACCATAGTGCCCACAAAGCTCATCACTAAGCTAAGGATCCTGGGACTAAACACCTCCCTCTGCAACTGGATCCTGGACTTCCTGACAGGCCGCCCCCAGGTGGTGAGGGTAGGTTGCAACATATCTGCCACGCTGATCCTCAACACTGGAGCTCCCCAGGGGTACGTGCTCAGTCCCCGCCTGTACTCCCTGTTCACCCACGACTGCATGGCCAAGCATGACTCCAACACCGTCATTAAGTTTGCAGACAACACAACAGTTGTAGACCTGATCACCGACAACGACGAGACAGCCTATAGGGAAGAGGTCAGAGACCTGGCCAGGTGGTGCCAGAATAACAACCTATCCCTCAGCATAACCAAGACTAAGGTGATGATTGTGGACTACAGGAAAAGGAGGACCAAGCACGCCCCCATTCTCATTGACGGGGCTGTAGTGGAGCAGGTTGAGAGCTTCAAGTTCCTTGGTGTCCACATCAACAGCAAACTAGAATGATCCAAACACTCCAAGACAGTCTTGAAGAGGGCACGACAAAGTCTATTCCCCCTCAGGAAACTAAAAAGATTTGGCATGGGTCCTGAGATCCTCAAAAGGTTCTACAGCTGCAACATCGAGAGTTGGTTGCATCACTGCCTGGGACAGCAGTTGCTCTGGCCTCCAGCCGCTAGGCACTACAGAGGGTAGTGCGAACGGCCCAGTAGATCACCGGGGCTAAGCTGCCTGCCATCCAGGACCTCTACACCAGGTGGTGTCAGAGGAAGGCCCTAAAAATTGATTGTCAAAGAGCCCAGCCACCCCAGTCATAGACTGTTCCCTCTACTACCGCATGGCAAGTGGTACCGGAGTGCCAAATCTAGGACAACAAGGCTTCTCAACAGTTTTTACCCCCAAGCCATAAGACTCCTGAACAGGTAATCAAATGGCTACCCGGACTATTTGCATTGTGTGCCACCCCCAACCCCTCTTTTACGCTGCTGCTACTCTCTGTTTATCATATATGCATAGTCATTTTAACTATACATTCATGTGCATACTACCTGAATTGGGCCGACCAACCAGTGCTCCCGCACATTGGCTAACCGGGCTATCTGCATTGTGTCCCACCACCCGCCAACCCCTCTTTTACGCTACTGCTGCTCTCTGTTCATCATATATTCATAGTCACTTTAACCATATCTACATGTACATACTACCTCAATCAGCCTGACTAACCGGTGTCTGTGTGTAGCCTCGCTACTTTTATAGCCTTGCTACTGTATATAGCCTGTCTTTTTACATTTTTAAAATTTCTTTACTTATCTATTGTTCACCTAATACCTTTTTTGCACTATTGGTTAGAGCCTGTAAGTAAGCATTTCACTGTAAGGTCTACACCTGTTGTATTCGGCGCACGTGACAAATAAACTTTGATTTGATTTGCATAGTGTTCTCCTTCAACAGTGTATTCTGTATAGTGATCTCCTTCAACAGTGTCTTCTGTATAGTGATCTCCTTCAACAGTGTCTTCTGTATAGTGATCTCCTTCAACAGTGCATAGTGTTATACCTAATCTGTATTTTCTCAGCAAATATATCTGAATGAATTTGAATAAGACTGATTACTCAGAATACCATGTGGTTTTAAGCAGTGAGTAGGATCTTAATTTGAGCCAGTTTTCTACAGCAGCAACAGAAAATGTGATTTATTATGTGGATTATAATTCATGGACATTCATGTAGAAAGTGGAAATTACAAACTTTAGAAACATTTTTAAAATTCAAATACACTACAAATTTGCATTTCCTGCCGGGCAGGAAAATTCTCTGCAAAAAAAAAAAAAAAATGAGTGATCAAATTACGATCCTACATCTGTAGATGTGCGAAAGTGCATTGTGCAAAAGTCTTTTTGTTCCCTTGCGCAGCACATTGACATCCTGTGTGTGTATCGTACAGGAGCGTATGCGTAAACTGCTGAAGGTGTATGAGTTGCTGGGAGGAGAGGAGGACATCGTTAACCCTACTAACGAACTCATCAAGGAGGGACACATCCTTAAACTGTCGGCTAAGAACGGCACCTCACAGGACAGATACCTCATCCTGGTGAGTGAGTCATTGTAACAGTGGGAGTGTGAAAATGGCAAAGCTGTTGATACGTTGGGGCGAACACTGTTCACAGCTTGAAATCATGTTGTGATTTATGTTGTGAATCTAAAATGCAACTAGGGCTACATCTCTCTCTCTCTCTCTCTCTCCCCCCTCTCTCTCTCTCTCTCTCTCTCTCTCTCTCTCTCTCTCTCCCTCTCGCCCTCTCACTCTCTCTCTCTCTCTCTTTCCCTTTCTTCACCTCTCTCTCTCTCTCTCTCTCTCCCCCTCTCTCTCCCCCTCTCTCCCTCTCACTCTCTCTCTCTCTCTCTCTCTTTCCCTTTCTTCACCTCTCTCTCTCTCTCTCTCTCTCTCTCTCTCTCTCTCTCTCTCTCTCTCTGTCTCCCCCCTCTCTCTCTCTGCAGTTCAATGATAGGTTATTGTACTGCGTCCCTAAACTGAGGTTGATTGGTCAGAAGTTTGGGGTGAGGGCCAGGATTGATGTGGATGGGATGGAGCTGAAGGAGAGCAGCAGTATTAACGTTCCCAGGACCTTCCTGGTGTCTGGGAAACAGCGCTCACTAGAGCTCCAGGCCAGGTGAGGGCAGCACATTCTCTTCCTCTATCTCGAATTAGAGGCTTTTGAATTGTTACATTTAGCAATGGACACATTTCACAATGAATTGCAATTCATATTTAACTCAAAGCCATTTGTCTATTGTGAGTAGGACTGAAGAAGAGAAGAGAGATTGGATCCAAGCTATCCAGGCCACTATCCAAAGACATGAACAGACGCTAGCCACGTTCCACCATCTCAACTGTTCTCTCCGAGATGAGGACTACACTCCTCCCAACTCACCTGTAAGATACTATATTGCCCCTAACCCCTAGCCCCTAACCCCTAGCCCATAACCCCTAGCCCCTAACCCCTAACCCCTAGCCCATAACCCCTAGCCCCTAGCCCCTATCCCCTAACCCCTAGCCCCTAACCCCTAGCCCCTAACCCCTAGCCCCTAACCCCTAGCCCATAACCCCTAGCCCTAACCCCTAGCCCCTAACCTCTAGCGCCTAACCCCTAGCCCATAACCCCTAGCCCCTAACCCCTAGCCCCTAGGACTACACTCCTCCCAACTCACCTGTAAGATACTATATTACCCCTAGCCCCTAACCCCTAGCCCATAACCCCTAGCCTCTAGCCCCTAACCCCTAGCCCATAACCCCTAGCCCCTAACCCCTAACCCCTAGCCCCTAGGACTACACTCCTCCCAACTCACCTGTAAGATACTATATTGCCCCTAACCCCTAGCCCCTAACCCCTAGCCCATAACCCCTAGCCCCTAACCCCTAGCCCATAACCCCTAGCCCCTATCCCCTAACCCCTAGCCCCTAACCCCTAGCCCCTAACCCCTAGCCCCTAACCCCTAGCCCATAACCCCTAGCCCTAACCCCTAGCCCCTAACCTCTAGCGCCTAACCCCTAGCCCATAACCCCTAGCCCCTAACCCCTAGCCCCTAGGACTACACTCCTCCCAACTCACCTGTAAGATACTATATTACCCCTAGCCCCTAACCCCTAGCCCATAACCCCTAGCCTCTAGCCCCTAACCCCTAGCCCATAACCCCTAGCCCCTAACCCCTAACCCCTAGCCCCTAGGACTACACTCCTCCCAACTCACCTGTAAGATACTATATTGCCCCTAACCCCTAGCCCCTAACCCCTAGCCCATAACCTCTAGCCCTAAACCCCTAGCCCCTAACCCCTAGCCCTAACCGCTAGCCCATAACCTCTAGCCCTAAACCCCTAGCCCCTAACCCCTAACCCCTAACCCCTAACCCCTAGCCCATAACCCCTAGCCCCTAACCCCTAACCCCTAGCCCCTAGGACTACACTCCTCCCAACTCACCTGTAAGATACTATATTACCCCTAGCCCCTAACCCCTAGCCCATAACCCCTAGCCTCTAGCCCCTAACCCCTAGCCCATAACCCCTAGCCCCTAACCCCTAACCCCTAGCCCCTAGGACTACACTCCTCCCAACTCACCTGTAAGATACTATATTGCCCCTAACCCCTAGCCCCTAACCCCTAGCCCATAACCTCTAGCCCTAAACCCCTAGCCCCTAACCCCTAGCCCTAACCCCTAGCCCATAACCCCTAACCCCTAGCCCTAACCCCTAGCCCATAACCTCTAGCCCTAAACCCCTAGCCCCTAACCCCTACTCCCTAGCCCATAACCCCTAGCCCTAACCCCTAGCCCCTAACCTCTAGGACTCCACTCATCCTAACTGACCAGTAAGATATTATTCTACCCCTAAACCCTACCCCATAACCCCTAGCCCCTAGTCCCTAACCCCTAGCCCCTAGCCCCTAGTCTCTAATCCCTAGCCCTTAGTCCCTAGTCTCTAGCCCCTAGCCCTTGGTCCATAGTCCCTAACCACTAGAACTACACTCCCTCTCCCCTAGCCACTAACCTTAGCATAACCCCTAGCCAGTAACCCTATCATACCCACTAACCCCTAGCCACTAACCCCAGCATAACCCCTAGCCCCTAACCCTTAGTCCCTAGCCCCTAGCCCCTAACCCTTAGTCCCTAGCCCCTAGTCTCTAATCCCTAGCCCTTAGTCTATAGTCCCTAACCACTAGAACTACACTCCCTCTCCCCTAGCCACTAACCTCAGCATAACCCCTAGCCCCTAGTCCTTAACCCTTAGTCCCTAGGCCCTAGCCCCTAGTCTCTAATCCCTAGCCCTTAGTCCAATCCCTAGCCCTTAGTCCATAGTCCCTAACCACTAGAACTACCCCAGCATAACCCCATACCCTAGCCACTAACCCCAGCATAACCCCTAGCCCCTAACCCCAGCATAATCACTAACCCGAGCATAACCCCTAGCCCCTAACCCCAGCATAACCCCTAGCCACTAACCCCAGCATAACCCCTAGCCCCTAACCCCTAGCCTCTACCCCTAACCCCTAATCCCTGGCCACTAACCCCTAGTCCCTAACCCCTAGTCCCTAACCCATAGTCCCTAACCCCTAACCCCTAGCCCCTAGGACTACACTCCTCCCAACTCACCTGTAAGATACTATATTGCCCCTAACCCCTAGCCCCTAACCCCTAGCCCATAACCCCTAGCCCCTAACCCCTAGCCCATAACCCCTAGCCCCTATCCCCTAACCCCTAGCCCCTAACCCCTAGCCCCTAACCCCTAGCCCCTAACCCCTAGCCCATAACCCCTAGCCCTAACCCCTAGCCCCTAACCTCTAGCGCCTAACCCCTAGCCCATAACCCCTAGCCCCTAACCCCTAGCCCCTAGGACTACACTCCTCCCAACTCACCTGTAAGATACTATATTACCCCTAGCCCCTAACCCCTAGCCCATAACCCCTAGCCTCTAGCCCCTAACCCCTAGCCCATAACCCCTAGCCCCTAACCCCTAACCCCTAGCCCCTAGGACTACACTCCTCCCAACTCACCTGTAAGATACTATATTGCCCCTAACCCCTAGCCCCTAACCCCTAGCCCATAACCTCTAGCCCTAAACCCCTAGCCCCTAACCCCTAGCCCTAACCGCTAGCCCATAACCTCTAGCCCTAAACCCCTAGCCCCTAACCCCTAACCCCTAACCCCTAACCCCTAACCCCTAGCCCATAACCCCTAGCCCCTAACCCCTAACCCCTAGCCCCTAGGACTACACTCCTCCCAACTCACCTGTAAGATACTATATTACCCCTAGCCCCTAACCCCTAGCCCATAACCCCTAGCCTCTAGCCCCTAACCCCTAGCCCATAACCCCTAGCCCCTAACCCCTAACCCCTAGCCCCTAGGACTACACTCCTCCCAACTCACCTGTAAGATACTATATTGCCCCTAACCCCTAGCCCCTAACCCCTAGCCCATAACCTCTAGTCCTAAACCCTAGCCCCTAACCCCTAGCCCTAACCCCTAGCCCATAACCCCTAACCCCTAGCCCTAACCCCTAGCCCATAACCTCTAGCCCTAAACCCCTAGCCCCTAACCCCTACTCCCTAGCCCATAACCCCTAGCCCTAACCCCTAGCCCCTAACCTCTAGGACTCCACTCATCCTAACTGACCAGTAAGATATTATTCTACCCCTAAACCCTACCCCATAACCCCTAGCCCCTAGTCCCTAACCCCTAGCCCCTAGCCCCTAGTCTCTAATCCCTAGCCCTTAGTCCCTAGTCTCTAGCCCCTAGCCCTTGGTCCATAGTCCCTAACCACTAGAACTACACTCCCTCTCCCCTAGCCACTAACCTTAGCATAACCCCTAGCCAGTAACCCTATCATACCCACTAACCCCTAGCCACTAACCCCAGCATAACCCCTAGCCCCTAACCCTTAGTCCCTAGCCCCTAACCCTTAGTCCCTAGCCCCTAGTCTCTAATCCCTAGCCCTTAGTCTATAGTCCCTAACCACTAGAACTACACTCCCTCTCCCCTAGCCACTAACCTCAGCATAACCCCTAGCCCCTAGTCCTTAACCCTTAGTCCCTAGGCCCTAGCCCCTAGTCTCTAATCCCTAGCCCTTAGTCCAATCCCTAGCCCTTAGTCCATAGTCCCTAACCACTAGAACTACCCCAGCATAACCCCATACCCTAGCCACTAACCCCAGCATAACCCCTAGCCCCTAACCCCAGCATAATCACTAACCCGAGCATAACCCCTAGCCCCTAACCCCAGCATAACCCCTAGCCACTAACCCCAGCATAACCCCTAGCCCCTAACCCCTAGCCTCTACCCCTAACCCCTAATCCCTGGCCACTAACCCCTAGTCCCTAACCCCTAGTCCCTAACCCATAGTCCCTAACCCCTAGGCCCTAGCCACTAGGATAACACTCCTACAACTCACCTGTAAGATACAATACAACTCCTAGCCCCTAACCCCTAAGCCCCTCCAACTCACCTGTAGGTTCTGACCCCAGCATAACCCCTAGCCTCTGACCTCAGCATAACCTTTTGCGTCTGACCCCAGTATGGCCCCTAGGTTCTGACCCCAGCATAACCCCTAGCCTCTGACCTCAGCATAACCTTTTGCCTCTAACCCCAGCATAACCCCTAGGCTCTGACCCCAGTATGGCCCCTAGGCTCTGACCCCAGCATAACCCCTGGCCTCTAGGCTCTGACCCCAGTATAACCCCTAGCCTCTGACCCCAGCATAACTTTTTGCCTCTGACCCCAGTATAACCCCTAGGTTCTGACCCCAGCATAACCCCTAGCCTCTGACCTCAGCATAACTTTTTGCCTCTAACCCCAGCATAACCCCTAGGTTCTGATCCCAGTATAACCCCTAGGCTCTGACCCCAGTATAACCCCTAGGCTCTGACCCCAGTATAACCCCTAGGCTCTGATCCCAGTATAACCCCTAGGCTCTGACCCCAGTATAACCCCTAGGCTCTGACCCCAGTATAAGCCCTCTACCTTACTTTATTAACACTATTCAATTAAACTCTTTAGCTTCTGAAATGTCTCCATCTGTGAGATCATATTGTATTTCTCCCCATCTCTGTTTCTCTCTCTCTATATCTCTGTCTCTCTCTATGTCTCTGTCTCTCTGTCTCTCTATGTCTCTCTGTCTCTCTATGTCTCTGTCTCTCTGTCTCTGTCTCTCTATGTCTCTGTCTCTGTCTCTCTATGTCTCTGTCTCTCTATGTCTCTCTGTCTCTATGTCTCGGTCTCTCTGTCTCTGTCTCTCTCTGTCTCTGTCTCTATGTCTCTGTCTCTGTCTCTCTATGTCTCTGTCTCTCTCTATGTCTCTGTCTCTCTCTATGTCTCTGTCTCTCTCTATGTCTCTGTCTCTCTCTATGTATCTGTCTCTCTATGTCTCTCTATGTCTCTGTCTCTCTCTATGTCTCTCTCTATGTCTCTGTCTCTGTCTCTCTCTATGTCTCTGTCTCTCTATGTCTCTGTCTCTCTCTCTGTCTCTGTATATGTCTCTGTCTCTCTCTATGTCTCTGTCTCTCTCTATGTCTCTGTCTCTATGTCTCTGTCTCTGTCTCTGTCTCTCTCTCTGTCTCTGTCTATGTCTCTGTCTCTCTCTATGTCTCTGTCTCTCCTCTATGTCTCTGTCTCTCTATGTCTCTCTATGTCTCTGTCTCTGTCTCTCTCTATGTCTCTGTCTCTCTATGTCTCTCTATGTCTCTGTCTCTCTATGTCTCTGTCTCTGTCTCTCTCTATGTCTCTGTCTCTCTATGTCTCTGTCTCTGTCTATGTCTCTGTCTCTCTATGTCTCTGTCCTCGTCTCTGTCTCTGTCTCTCTCTCTGTCTCTCTCTCTCTCTCTCTCTCTCTCTCTCTCACTCTGTCTCTCTCTCTCTCTCTCTCTCTCTCTCTCTCTCTCTCTCTCTCTCTGTCTCTCTCTATGTCTCTGTCTCTGTCTCTCTCTCTGTCTCTCTCTCTCTCTCTCTGTCTCTCTCTCTCTCCTCTGTTCCTCTCTTCTCTTCTCTCTCAGAACTGTAATGAGCTGGGGAAGCGTGCCCCCACTCCGATCCGTGAGAAGGAGGTGACTCTGTGTATGAAGTGCCAGGAGCCGTTCAACTCCATCACCAAGAGACGCCACCACTGCAAGGCCTGTGGACACGTACGTTTCCAATCAAATCATGATGTTATGTACATGTGACACGTACGTCTCCAATCAAATCATGTTGTTATGTACATGTGACACGTACGTCTCCAATCAAGTCATGATGTAATGTACATGTGACACGTACGTCTCCAATCAAATCATGATGCTATGTACATGTGACACGTACGTCTCCAATCAAGTCATGATGTAATGTACATGTGACCAGATTGTCAGTCGGTCTAATGCTGAAGAATTAGACACAATTCAATATTAAACATGATGTTCATGTGGTTTTTGGCTGTACGTTGTGTCTGATTCTCTCACTGGTTGAAACGCTGTCCCCTCACCTCTAACGCTGTCCCTTCCCCTCCACCCCCAAGCCAGAGAACCCCCTCCCCTCCACCCCCAGCCAGAGAACTCCTCCCCCTCCAGCCAGAGAACTCCTCCCCTCCAGCTAGAGAACTCCTCCCCTCCACCCACAGCCAGAGAACTCCTCCCCCTCCAGCCAGAGAACTCCTCCCCTCCTCCCACCAGCCAGAGAACTCCTCCCCTCCAGCTAGAGAACTCCTCCCCTCCACCCCCAGCCAGAGAACTCCTCCCCCTCCAGCCAGAGAACTCCTCCCCTAAATATTCTCTGTGTTTTCCAGGTGGTGTGTGGAAAGTGTTCAGAGTTCAGGGCCCGTCTGCTCTACGACAACAACAGGGCTAACAGGGTGTGCATCGCCTGCTACACCACCCTAGTGGGGGTTCCCCCCTCCCCCGCCAGTCTGACAAGCAGCGCATACAGAAGACGGTCAATATTAGAGGTATGTAGCAGATCCTGACTGCTGTAGAACGGTTAAAGGAGAGGCCAGAGATAGTATATATAGGTAAGATAACAGAACCTCTATAAAAACAGATATTTCAGAAGTCCTGACTGCTGTAGAACGGTTAAAGGAGGCCAGAGATAGTATATATAGGTAAGATAACAGAACCTCTATAAAAACAGATACTTCAGAAGTCCTGACTGCTGTAGAACGGTTAAAGGAGAGGCCAGAGATAGTATATATAGGTAAGATAACAGAACCTCTATAAAAACAGACACTTCAGAAGTCCTGACTGCTGTAGAACGGTTAAAGGAGAGGCCAGAGATAGTATATATAGGTAAGATAACAGAACCTCTATAAAAACAGACACTTCAGAAGTCCTGACTGCTGTAGAACGGTTAAAGGAGAGGCCAGAGATAGTATATATAGGTAAGATAACAGAACCTCTATAAAAACAGACACTTCAGAAGTCCTGACTGCTGTAGAACGGTTAAAGGAGAGGCCAGAGATAGTATATATAGGTAAGATAACAGAACCTCTATAAAAACAGACACTTCAGAAGTCCTGACTGCTGTAGAACGGTTAAAGGAGAGGCCAGAGATAGTATATATAGGTAAGATAACAGAACCTCTATAAAAACAGACACTTCAGAAGTCCTGACTGCTGTAGAACGGTTAAAGGAGAGACCAGAGATAGTATATATAGGTAAGATAACAGAACCTCTATAAAAACAGACACTTCAGAAGTCCTGACTGCTGTAGAACGGTTAAAGGAGAGGCCAGAGATAGTATATATAGGTAAGATAACAGAACCTCTATAAAAACAGACACTTCAGAAGTCCTGACTGCTGTAGAACGGTTAAAGGAGAGACCAGAGATTAGTATATATAGGTAAGATAACAGAACCTCTATAAAAACAGACACTTCAGAAGTCCTGACTGCTGTAGAACGGTTAAAGGAGAGGCCAGAGATAGTATATATAGGTAAGATAACAGAACCTCTATAAAAACAGACACTTCAGATGTCCTGACTGCTGTAGAACGGTTAAAGGAGAGGCCAGAGATAGTATATATAGGTAAGATAACAGAACCTCTATAAAAACAGACACTTCAGAAGTCCTGACTGCTGTAGAACGGTTAAAGGAGAGGCCAGAGATAGTATATATAGGTAAGATAACAGAACCTCTATAAAAACAGACACTTCAGAAGTCCTGACTGCTGTAGAACGGTTAAAGGAGAGGCCAGAGATAGTATATATAGGTAAGATAACAGAACCTCTATAAAAACAGACACTTCAGAAGTCCTGACTGCTGTAGAACGGTTAAAGGAGAGGCCAGAGATAGTATATATAGGTAAGATAACAGAACCTCTATAAAAACAGACACTTCAGAAGTCCTGACTGCTGTAGAACGGTTAAAGGAGAGACCAGAGATAGTATATATAGGTAAGATAACAGAACCTCTATAAAAACAGACACTTCAGAAGTCCTGACTGCTGTAGAACGGTTAAAGGAGAGGCCAGAGATAGTATATATAGGTAAGATAACAGAACCTCTATAAAAACAGACACTTCAGAAGTCCTGACTGCTGTAGAACGGTTAAAGGAGAGACCAGAGATTAGTATATATAGGTAAGATAACAGAACCTCTATAAAAACAGACACTTCAGAAGTCCTGACTGCTGTAGAACGGTTAAAGGAGAGGCCAGAGATAGTATATATAGGTAAGATAACAGAACCTCTATAAAAACAGACACTTCAGAAGTCCTGACTGCTGTAGAACGGTTAAAGGAGAGGCCAGAGATAGTATATATAGGTAAGATAACAGAACCTCTATAAAACAGACACTTCAGAAGTCCTGACTGCTGTAGAACGGTTAAAGGAGAGGCCAGAGATAGTATATATAGGTAAGATAACAGAACCTCTATAAAAACAGACACTTCAGAAGTCCTGACTGCTGTAGAACGGTTAAAGGAGAGGCCAGAGATAGTATATATAGGTAAGATAACAGAACCTCTATAAAAACAGACAGTTCAGAAGTCCTGACTGCTGTAGAACGGTTAAAGGAGAGGCCAGAGATAGTATATATAGGTAAGATAACAGAACCTCTATAAAAACAGACACTTCAGAAGTCCTGACTGCTGTAGAACGGTTAAAGGAGAGGCCAGAGATAGTATATATAGGTAAGATAACAGAACCTCTATAAAAACAGACACTTCAGAAGTCCTGACTGCTGTAGAACGGTTAAAGGAGAGGCCAGAGATAGTATATATAGGTAAGATAACAGAACCTCTATAAAAACAGACACTTCAGAAGTCCTGACTGCTGTAGAACGGTTAAAGGAGAGACCAGAGATTAGTATATATAGGTAAGATAACAGAACCTCTATAAAAACAGACACTTCAGAAGTCCTGACTGCTGTAGAACGGTTAAAGGAGAGGCCAGAGATAGTATATATAGGTAAGATAACAGAACCTCTATAAAAACAGACACCTCAGAAGTCCTGACTGCTGTAGAACGGTTAAAGGAGAGGCCAGAGATAGTATATATAGGTAAGATAACAGAACCTCTATAAAAACAGACACTTCAGAAGTCCTGACTGCTGTAGAACGGTTAAAGGAGAGGCCAGAGATAGTATATATAGGTAAGATAACAGAACCTCTATAAAAACAGACACTTCAGAAGTCCTGACTGCTGTAGAATGGTTAAAGGAGAGGCCAGAGATAGTATATATAGGTAAGATAACAGAACCTCTATAAAAACAGACACTTCAGATGTCCTGACTGCTGTAGAACGGTTAAAGGAGAGGCCAGAGATAGTATATATAGGTAAGATAACAGAACCTCTATAAAAACAGACACTTCAGAAGTCCTGACTGCTGTAGAACGGTTAAAGGAGAGGCCAGAGATAGTATATATAGGTAAGATAACAGAACCTCTATAAAAACAGACACTTCAGAAGTCCTGACTGCTGTAGAACGGTTAAAGGAGAGGCCAGAGATAGTATATATAGGTAAGATAACAGAACCTCTATAAAAACAGACACTTCAGAAGTCCTGACTGCTGTAGAACGGTTAAAGGAGAGGCCAGAGATAGTATATATAGGTAAGATAACAGAACCTCTATAAAAACAGACACTTCAGAAGTCCTGACTGCTGTAGAACGGTTAAAGGAGAGGCCAGAGATAGTATATATAGGTAAGATAACAGAACCTCTATAAAAACAGACACTTCAGAAGTCCTGACTGCTGTAGAACGGTTAAAGGAGAGACCAGAGATAGTATATATAGGTAAGATAACAGAACCTCTATAAAAACAGACACTTCAGAAGTCCTGACTGCTGTAGAACGGTTAAAGGAGAGGCCAGAGATAGTATATATAGGTAAGATAACAGAACCTCTATAAAAACAGACAGTTCAGAAGTCCTGACTGCTGTAGAACGGTTAAAGGAGAGGCCAGAGATAGTATATATAGGTAAGATAACAGAACCTCTATAAAAACAGACACTTCAGAAGTCCTGACTGCTGTAGAACGGTTTAAAGGAGAGGCCAGAGATAGTATATATAGGTAAGATAACAGAACCTCTATAAAAACAGACAGTTCAGAAGTCCTGACTGCTGTAGAACGGTTAAAGGAGAGGCCAGAGATAGTATATATAGGTAAGATAACAGAACCTCTATAAAAACAGACACTTCAGAAGTCCTGACTGCTGTAGAACGGTTAAAGGAGAGGCCAGAGATAGTATATATAGGTAAGATAACAGAACCTCTATAAAACAGACACTTCAGAAGTCCTGACTGCTGTAGAACGGTTAAAGGAGAGGCCAGAGATAGTATATATAGGTAAGATAACAGAACCTCTATAAAAACAGACACTTCAGAAGTCCTGACTGCTGTAGAACGGTTAAAGGAGAGACCAGAGATTAGTATATATAGGTAAGATAACAGAACCTCTATAAAAACAGACACTTCAGAAGTCCTGACTGCTGTAGAACGGTTAAAGGAGAGGCCAGAGATAGTATATATAGGTAAGATAACAGAACCTCTATAAAAACAGACACCTCAGAAGTCCTGACTGCTGTAGAACGGTTAAAGGAGAGGCCAGAGATAGTATATATAGGTAAGATAACAGAACCTCTATAAAAACAGACACTTCAGAAGTCCTGACTGCTGTAGAACGGTTAAAGGAGAGGCCAGAGATAGTATATATAGGTAAGATAACAGAACCTCTATAAAAACAGACACTTCAGAAGTCCTGACTGCTGTAGAATGGTTAAAGGAGAGGCCAGAGATAGTATATATAGGTAAGATAACAGAACCTCTATAAAAACAGACACTTCAGAAGTCCTGACTGCTGTAGAACGGTTAAAGGAGAGGCCAGAGATAGTATATATAGGTAAGATAACAGAACCTCTATAAAAACAGACACTTCAGAAGTCCTGACTGCTGTAGAACGGTTAAAGGAGAGGCCAGAGATAGTATATATAGGTAAGATAACAGAACCTCTATAAAAAACAGACACTTCAGAAGTCCTGACTGCTGTAGAACGGTTAAAGGAGAGGCCAGAGATAGTATATATAGGTAAGATAACAGAACCTCTATAAAAACAGACACTTCAGAAGTCCTGACTGCTGTAGAACGGTTAAAGGAGAGGCCAGAGATAGTATATATAGGTAAGATAACAGAACCTCTATAAAAACAGACACTTCAGAAGTCCTGACTGCTGTAGAACGGTTAAAGGAGAGGCCAGAGATAGTATATATAGGTAAGATAACAGAACCTCTATAAAAACAGACACTTCAGAAGTCCTGACTGCTGTAGAACGGTTAAAGGAGAGGCCAGAGATAGTATATATAGGTAAGATAACAGAACCTCTATAAAAACAGACACTTCAGAAGTCCTGACTGCTGTAGAACGGTTAAAGGAGAGGCCAGAGATAGTATATATAGGTAAGATAACAGAACCTCTATAAAAACAGACACTTCAGAAGTCCTGACTGCTGTAGAACGGTTAAAGGAGAGACCAGAGATTAGTATATATAGGTAAGATAACAGAACCTCTATAAAAACAGACACTTCAGAAGTCCTGACTGCTGTAGAACGGTTAAAGGAGAGGCCAGAGATAGTATATATAGGTAAGATAACAGAACCTCTATAAAAACAGACACTTCAGAAGTCCTGACTGCTGTAGAACGGTTAAAGGAGAGGCCAGAGATAGTATATATAGGTAAGATAACAGAACCTCTATAAAAACAGACACTTCAGAAGTCCTGACTGCTGTAGAATGGTTAAAGGAGAGGCCAGAGATAGTATATATAGGTAAGATAACAGAACCTCTATAAAAACAGACACTTCAGAAGTCCTGACTGCTGTAGAACGGTTAAAGGAGAGGCCAGAGATAGTATATATAGGTAAGATAACAGAACCTCTATAAAAACAGACACGTCAGAAGGTTCTGCTGAAGGTGTGAGTCCTGACTGAAGACCTTGGTCAAACACATTACCAAAAGTTATACCAAGGACATGCATTTATGTCAAATACTTTTCTAAATTTTTTAACTGTAGTTGAGAAGTAAAAGACAGGAGTAATGTAGTATACTGGTGTTTGTGTGTGTCATATCTAATGAAACAGGGTGTTCTGTAATGCTGTGTGTGTGTGTCATATCTAATGAAACATGGTGTTCTGTAATGCTGTGTGTGTGTGTGTGTGTTCTACAGAAACAGGCATCGGTGGCAGCAGAGAACAGTGTGATGTGTAGCTTCCTCCACCACATGGAGAAGGGAGCAGGCAGAGGCTGGCAGAAAGCCTGGTTTGTCATCCCAGAGAATGAACCACTGGTGCTGTACATATACGGTGCTCCTCAGGTGAGATGACCTGTTATAACACCCCTATTAACCTGTTATAACACCCCTATTAACCTGTTATTAGCCCCTATTAACCTGTTATTACACCCCTATTAACCTGTTATAACACCCCTATTAACCTGTTATTAGCCCCTATTAACCTGTTATTACACCCCTATTAACCTGTTATTACACCCCTATTAACCTGTTATTAGCCCCTATTAACCTGTTATAAGCCCCCTATTAACCTGTTATAACACCCCTATTAACCTGTTATTAGCCCCTATTAACCTGTTATTACACCCATATTAACCTGTTATTACACCCCTATTAACCTGTTATAACACCCCTATTAACCTGTTATAACACCCCTATTAACCTGTTATAAGCCCCCTATTAACCTGTTATAACACCCCTATTAACCTGTTATAACACCCCTATTAACCTGTTATTACACCCCTATTAACCTGTTATTACACCCCTATTAACCTGTTATAACACCCCTATTAACCTGTTATAACACCCCTATTAACCTGTTATACGCCCCCTATTAACCTGTTATAACACCCCTATTAACCTGTTATTACACCCCTATTAACCTGTTATAACACCCATATTAACCTGTTATAACACCCCTATTAACCTGTTATTAGCCCCTATTAACCTGTTATTAGCCCCTATTAACCTGTTATAAGCCCCTATTAACCTGTTATTAGCCCCTATTAACATGTTATAAGCCCCCTATTAACCTGTTATAACACCCCTATTAACCTGTTATAACACCCCTATTAACCTGTTATTACACCCCTATTAACCTGTTATAACACCCCTATTAACCTGTTATTAGCCCCTATTAACCTGTTATAACACCCCTATTAACCTGTTATAACACCCCTATTAACCTGTTATTAGCCCCTATTAACCTGTTATAACACCCCTATTAACCTGTTATTAGCCCCTATTAACATGTTATAAGCCCCCTATTAACCTGTTATTAGCCCCTATTAACCTGTTATTACACCCATATTAACCTGTTATTACACCCCTATTAACCTGTTATAAGCCCCTATTACCCTGTTATAACACCCCTATTAACCTGTTATTAGCCCCTATTAACCTGTTATAACACCCCTATTAACGCTGATAGACCGTTGATAGACCGCTGATAGACCGCTGATAGACCGTTGATAGACCGCTGATAGACCGCTGATAGACCGCTGATAGACTGTTGATAGACCGCTGATAGACCGTTGCTAGACTGTTGATAGACCGCTGATAGACCGTTGATAGACTGTTGTTAGACCACCGATAGACTATTGTTAGACCACTGATAGACTATTGTTAGACCACTGATAGACTATTGTTAGACCGTTGATAGACCGATGATAGACCGCTGATAGACTATTGTTAGACCGCTGATAGACTGTTGATAGACCGCTGATAGACCGTTGATAGACTGTTGATAGACCGCTGATAGACTGTTGTTAGACCGCTGATAGACTATTGTTAGACCACTGATAGACTATTGTTAGACCACTGATAGACTATTGTTAGACCGTTGATAGACCGCTGATAGACTGCTGATAGACTGTTGATAGACCGCTGATAGACTATTGATAGACCGCTGATAGACCGTTGATAGACTGTTGATAGACCGCTGATAGACTGTTGATAGACCACTGATAGACCGTTGATAGACCGCTGATAGACTGTTGATAGAGCGCTGATAGACCGTTGACAGACTGTTGATAGAGTGTTGATAGACCGCTGATAGACTGTTGATAGACCGCTGATAGACTGTTGTTAGACCCCTGATAGACCGCTGATAGACCGCTGATAGACCGTTGATAGACCGCTGATAGACTGTTGATAGACCGCTGATAGACTGTTGATAGACCGCTGATAGACTGTTGATAGACCGCTGATAGACTGTTGTTAGACCCCTGATAGACCGCTGATAGACCGCTGATAGACCGCTGATAGACCGCTGATAGACCGTTGATAGATCGCTGATAGACTGTTGATAGACCGCTGATATACTGTTGATAGACCGCTGATAGACTGCTGATAGACTGTTGATAGACCGCTGATAGACCGTTGATAGACCGTTGTTAGACCGTTGATAGACTGCTGATAGACCGCTGATAGACCGCTGATAGACCGCTGTTAGACCGTTGATAGACCGCTGATAAACCGCTGATAGACTGCTGATAGACCGCTGATAGACCGTTGATAGACCGCTGATAGACCGCTGATAGACCGTTGATAGACCGCTGATAGACTGTTGATAGACCGCTGATAGACCACTGATAGACCGCTGATAGACTGTTGATAGACTGTTGATAGACCGCTGATAGACTGTTGATAGACCCGCTGATAGACCGTTGATGGACCGCTGATAGACTGTTGATAGACTGTTGATAGACCGCTGATAGACCGCTGATAGACCGCTGATAGACCGTTGATAGACCGCTGATAGACTGTTGATAGAGCGCTGATAGACCGTTGACAGACTGTTGATAGAGTGTTGATAGACCGCTGATAGACTGTTGATAGACCGCTGATAGACTGTTGTTAGACCCCTGATAGACCGCTGATAGACCGCTGATAGACCGTTGATAGACCGCTGATAGACTGTTGATAGACCGCTGATAGACTGTTGATAGACCGCTGATAGACTGTTGATAGACCGCTGATAGACTGTTGTTAGACCCCTGATAGACCGCTGATAGACCGCTGATAGACCGCTGATAGACCGCTGATAGACCGTTGATAGATCGCTGATAGACTGTTGATAGACCGCTGATATACTGTTGATAGACCGCTGATAGACTGCTGATAGACTGTTGATAGACCGCTGATAGACCGTTGATAGACCGTTGTTAGACCGTTGATAGACTGCTGATAGACCGCTGATAGACCGCTGATAGACCGCTGTTAGACCGTTGATAGACCGCTGATAAACCGCTGATAGACTGCTGATAGACCGCTGATAGACCGTTGATAGACCGCTGATAGACCGCTGATAGACCGTTGATAGACCGCTGATAGACTGTTGATAGACCGCTGATAGACCACTGATAGACCGCTGATAGACTGTTGATAGACTGTTGATAGACCGCTGATAGACTGTTGATAGACCCGCTGATAGACCGTTGATGGACCGCTGATAGACTGTTGATAGACTGTTGATAGACCGCTGATAGACCGCTGATAGACCGCTGATAGACCGTTGATAGACCGCTGATAGACCGCTGATAGACCGTTGATAGACCGCTGATAGACCGCTGATAGACCGCTGATAGACTATTGTTAGACCGCTGATAGACCATTGATAGACCGCTTATAGACCGTTGAAAGACCGCTGATAGGCTGTTGTTAGACCGCTGATAGACCGTTGATAGACCGCTGATAGACCGCTGATAGACCGTTGATAGACCGCTGATAGACCGCTGATAGACCGTTGATAGATCGCTGATAGACTGTTGATAGACCGCTGATAGACCGTTGATAGACTGCTGATAGACCGCTGATAGACTGCTGATAGACCGCTGATAAACCGTTGATAGACCGCTGATAAACCGTTGATAGACCGCTGATAGACTATTGTTAGACCGCTGATAGACCGTTGATAGACCGCTGATAGACCGCTGATAAACCGTTGATAGACCGCTGATAGACCGCTGATAGACCGTTGATAGACCGCTGATAGACCGTTGATAGACCGCTGATAGACCACTGATAGACTGTTGATAGACCGCTGATAGACCGCTGATAGACCGCTGATAGACTGTTGATAGACCGCTGATAGACCGTTGATAGACCGCTGATAGACCGCTGATAGACCGCTGATAGACTGTTGATAGACCGCTGATAGACCGTTGATAGACCGCTGATAGACCGTTGATAGACCGCTGATAGACCGCTGATAGACCGTTGATGGACCGCTGATAGACTGTTGATGGACCGCTGATAGACCGTTGATAGACCGCTGATAGACCGCTGATAGACCATTGATAGACCGTTGATGGACCGCTGATAGACTCAGATAATGAACCACTGGAGCTCTACATATACTCCTCAGGTGAGATGAGATGTGTGAGAAGCTTAGCTATGTGCTTTGTACATATATATTTATCTTCCACTGAACATCCTGAATTAAGTCTCCTCTGGAAAGAGAAAGTGATTCTAATTCTGACCGTTTCCTTTCTGTGTTTACCCTCCTCCTTCTTCAGGATGTGAAAGCCCAGCGCTCTGTCCCTCTGATTGGCTTCGAGGTCTCCCTTCCTGAGTCATGTGACCGCCTGGAACGCCGCTTTGCCTTCAAAATCAGCCAATCACACCTTACGCTCTACTTCAGCGCCGACGGGGAGGAGCTACAGCGCCGCTGGACAGAGGTCCTATCACGTGCAGGGAGAGGGGAGGAGCTACAGGCTCACGGTTCAATCATAGAGACCCTAGAGGAGGAAGGGGAGGAGACTGCAACCTCGGGAGAAAATACGTGATTGGTTAGAAGGCATAAAATCAGTATTAGATCATCTGCTGTGTACACATGAAAACTACAAACTACAAACTGTACAGATCATGAGCAGCACATACGCACAGTCTAAAACTTACAAACACACACACACACACACACATTTACAGACACACAGACACACACCTCTCTGTATTTAATGTCAGTGATCAGTCAGTTGCATGATAATCTGCAGGTCCGTTTCTTTCAGTCAGTGTATTGCTCATCGTCTCATTAGTGAACCAGTGTTTGCAATAACGAAACAATGCCAGTCGAAGTAAAGTGTTGCTCCCCTTCTCCCTTCAGAAGAAATACATTACATGAAGATTAGTGTGTCATAGTGATTTTACATCCTTTCATTCTGAGCACAGAACAGACATCCTCCTCCGTACCATTTTCCTCTGCCAAAATCCATGTTGATGATGTCATGTTTAGAACATTGAGTGGTTACTATGCTGTCTGAGTGTTCTAGGGTTCTGAGTGTTCTAGGGTTCTATGGTTCTGAGTGTTCTATGGTTCTGAACGTGTGTAACTCTCCACAGAAGGAAGTAGAAAGCTGATTATACCCTACAGCTGTGTTTCTGTGTCTGTTCCTCAATGTGAAATGGCTGTTGTTTGGATGGTGATGGTGATTGTAATCCTATCCTATCTGTTACTTTCTTCCTAATGCAATGAGATGATTCCTGAAGGGCTGGACAGTGTTGGAATATAATGATGGACTGAGGGCTAACTGACCCCTGGACGGAGGGACGGACAGAGATTGTCCCTGAATCCCTGGCCCTTTGGCTGAAGAGAAGAGGAAACGATATGGCTGCCTGCTACAACTGCTCGCTCCCGAGTCTGCTCCTGGGGATGTTAAGCTACAGATGGAGGATCATAATATGAGACAGTTTGCTACAGCTGGAATCCTGCAGCAACAGGAAATGTGAATTAATATGTGGATTATAATAAATGAACCTTTTTTTTAGTAGGGGTTGATAATGAAAATTGTTACGCCAAATCAAGTCTGAAATTTTAAAGTGTACAAACAAACAAACCTTAGAAGTGTTTTTTAAACCTTGAATATACTACAAGTTTGCACAAAAGAGTGATCAAATGAAGATCCACCATCTGTATAGCCTTTCACATCTACTCTGGGGGGGATGTGTTACAGTCTTACAGTCACCAAGTAGTATCCTTCCTCCTCAAGCACTCTCTCTCGTCGGGTCCGGCTGTATAGAATTTAGAATATAGAATTCCCCAATTTGAAACTGTCCCTTTTTATGGAAAATGGTTTGCTTAGTTCTTGTACGGGGGCTAGTTGTTTTGTACGTAGAGTGTGGAAAGAAGATGCTGTTACATTACCACATGTAACGACTATTAAAAGAAGATAAAAATATATATATATATATATTATTTTTAGAGGTTTGACTCCAATTGAAAAAGTTACGTTTCTGGCCCGTTTCTCACTTTTGACAATTAGACACAGTGTTTTCTAACCTTTTAAATCCCTCGATGCCCATGTTATCTCTAGAGCCAAGGGCCCACTGATGAATAGAGGCGTTGAACCCGTCTATAACTGAATGCATTCTTTATTAAAAAGCATGTATTTAGTTCCTGACTTGCAGAATCTTTCTGACTCCCTAAAACTGAACGCTTAATTTTGTAAAAAAAAATTAAGACATCGGTCCCAATATCTTGACAAGTGTTATAACACACCCCTCTGCCACCTGGTGGAGACAGACAGTATTACACTGTGTTATAACACACCCCTCTGCCACCTGGTGGAGACAGACAGTATTACAGTAAGAGCGGCTGCAAAAAGCAGGGAATTAGTTATCGCCTGTTTGTCTCTGGAAGAGACAGGGTGAGGAGGTATAGAAAGACTGATGAAATACACCACTGTCCATAAAATCATTTATCTTTCTAAAACATGGTAATATAGCTGGAGCTTCTCATGTCAGAGATGTATTTATAATATTGTACTAATGGAGCCCTTATTAGAGACATTGACAACGACTTCCCAATCTCCACCGATCTGTTTAGGCTACAGTACATTGGGATGTGGTTGTGCTGTTGAGTGAGAAAGCATGTTGTGTTGACAGATTTACAATAGAGAGAGAGAGAGAGAGAGAGAGAGGGAGAGAGAGAGGGAGAGAGAGAGCGTGAGAGAGAGAGAGAGAGCGTGAGAGAGAGAGAGAGAGAGAGAGAGAGAGAGGGAGAGAGAGAGCGTGAGAGAGAGAGAGAGAGAGTGAGAGAGAGAGAGAGAGAGAGAGATAGAGAGAGAGAGAGAGTGAGAGAGAGAGAGAGAGAGAGCGTGAGAGAGAGAGAGAGAGAGGCGGGGAAGGGGGAGACTAAGAGATTTCAGAAATGGCTTCTGTTTGTATCATTCTAACCAGTGGTATGTGACTTTATGAGAGAGTTTGACTAGTTAATACAGAGAATGATACAGTATATATGAAACAGCAAAAATAGAGTTGAATATTTTAGATGTTTTAATGAATCTGGGTTGTTTATGTAGGTTTGAAAATAGTTTTTTTTTACATGCATTTGCATTGTAAATATAATTTATTCTCCTCTCGGCCCAGTTTTGTGGGTGAGATGTAAGTCTACATGTGTCATTGCTGTCATGTTGGTGCTGTCTAGATTGGACTTCAAATTATCGTGGTTGAACTACTTTTGGAAATCCCAGAACTTCTCAATGACCACTAACTACAGTATTAATCTGAAAATGATGATGTTAATTCACATAACGTAAAGGGAATAGATACTAGCCTGGTACCAGGTCTTTTTGTGCTGTCTTGCCAACTCATCCATAAAAACATCCAAAGGAGTTGGCAAGACAGCACCAACAGATCTGGGACCAGGCTAAACAGAAACGTTGTCTTTGTTTTTACCCCTAAACTAGTAACTCAACGTGGTGATTGGTCGATCGATGAATTCCAAAGGTATATTTTTTTTTTATACTACAGCTGAACAATTGTTTTGTTATTGTTGCTCTTTGTTGCCTGAGAGAAACATTCAGTAGCTTAGCTACAGTATAATAACGCCAGATAGACAAGACCAGATATAAGGTGCCGTGTGTAAATATTGACATTCCAGTGTGTGCTTGACTTGCCGTCCATCCAGCCTCTACTGTACCTAGCCTGGTCCCAGATCTGTTTGTGCTGTCTAACCCAACTCTGTGACAACTCTTGAGTTAGCAGCACAAACAGGTCTGAGACCAGGCCCGCCCACTTCATGTGCCAAGAACACAGATTCAAAGTGTTGGTTTAAATCTGAATACCTATACATTAGGTTACGTTGATCCCCACGTCCCCTCTATGAAAGAACGTTCATGTTGAATTATCGCAGTGCCAGACCTACTTTTATCTATCTGCACTATAGTGTTGATGAGTGTCAGTCTTGTCTACAAACAGCACAGACAACAGGACCACGACTGTCTGCACACATAACAATACTGTCGATAAAGTTTATATAAATTAGTTTGCTGGGACAGCTACTTCCTGTCTCATTACATTACCATGGTAACAGCTACAACATGCCTTACAGTGCAGTCTTATAGCTTCTTAGACATAATCCGTCAACACCGTTTTATGTTACCTCTGCTTTTGCCAATGTACACTTAGGGATACTACGATACGATTGATGCTCTTAGTGTAACGGCTAGATTAGTTAGCGGTGGTGCGGCGCTAAAAACCGTTTCAATCGGTGACGTCACTTGCTCTGAGACCTTGAAGTAGTTGTTCCCCCTTTGCTCTGCAAGAGTCGCAGCTTTTGTGGAGCGATGGGTAACGATGCTTCGTGGGTGACTGTTATTGATGAGTGCAGAGGGTCCCTGATTCGCGCCCGGCTATGGGCGAGGGGACGGTCAAAAGTTCTACTGTTACATGAGTCCATATTTTTTATTCATTATTTGTATTCATTTATTGGTTATACTACAAAGGATTGTTTTATTTCGCCTGATAGCCGGTAATATTGAACCTTCAGACAAAATCGAAATTCAAATGAAATAATCTCTAATAAAACAATGCTACAATATATTCAGTAGTTATATAAATCCTGGACTGTTCTTGAATCATGAATTCGGATTATATTTGGATTTTTGTTTGTGTACCAAAAATACCTGTGCTCTGTTTTTTTTAATTTTTTTTATATATTTTTTTTTACAATTTAGCTCCCTTTCCAGTTTTTCCACAACATTGCCATTGGAATACACTACAGTACGTTTTATTTATACGGATTCATTTCCCAATACTTCCACTGAACTGAACTGTATTGTAAGACATGATTCTGTTTGTTACAATGTAAAAGTCTAGAGGACTAGAGGTACTCACGCGTTCAAGGACAACTGCTGTGTGCCTTGTGTGAAGATCAGGAATCTGCAAAGTTTGGGGAATTTTACCAACCATCTTTACTACAATATACAAACTTTAAAAAACATTGTCTTTCATTGACATCTACATGAACTTGTTTGAACATTCTGTGAAATAATAATGAGACATACAAACATGCTACACACATTACATGTTACTGTAACTATGGATGTTACTGTAACTATGGATGTTACCGTAACTATGGATGTTACTGTAACTATGGATGTTACTGTAACTATGGATGTTACTGTAACTATGGATGTTACTGTAACTATGGATGTTACCGTAACTATGGATGTTACTGTAACTATGGATGTTACCATAACTATGGGTGTTACCGTAACTATGGGGGAAGTGTATACAGTACACACATGTCACATGTTAATCTTGAAGTGCTTTGAAATTCTATAAAATTTAATAAATTATTATTATTGTTATTATTACATGATTGTTACCTTAACTATGATGGGATACACACAAGTTACATGTGTGTTAGTTTAACCCTGACGGGAGATGTGTAAACAGACACGTTACATGTGTGTTAGTTTAACCCTGACGGGAGATGTGTAAACAGACACGTTACATGTGTGTTAGTTTAACTGTGTTACAGGGTCTATACAAACATGTTGGAGTGTGATTGTTACTGTACCTCGACGGTAAATGGGATATACAGACAGACAGGTAGAAGCAGTGACTGGTGTGTTTACAGTAACGTCCTGTCATCAGCTTAGTGGCCCTGTACACTGCTCTGCTCTAGTCTGCCTGCCATTACTTTTAATGTTGTTGTTATTCATCAACATCCAGGGTTGTGTCTGAAAGGCACCATGTTCACTATATAGTATAGGGCACTACTGTTGACCAGGGCCCATTGGGTCACCCATACAATTCTGTCACATTGGTCAAATGTTGTGCACTATGTAGGGAATAGGTTTCCATTTCGGAACACATCCCTCGGTCTCTGTTGAGCTCACCCTGATATGAACCGTCAGTACGGTAAAGGAGGATCTTAGCATCTTGTTACAGTGAACCAGAACGGCCTGGACACCTAAAATACATTGGCAAAAATATGCAAATAGAGCTTTTGGAAATGTGTTATAGTCTCACTGAGTGTAAAGGTCATAATGTGGTACAATTATTTCCTCTTTTCGTGAATGACACAACAGTATACATGTTTTATTGTCAATAGGAATGAGTGTCACTGTTATTATAATTATTATTAGGATTATTCTTATTACTAATAATAATATTAGTGGCAGGCCACTGGGTACCATTGTATGTCGATATACATATGAAATCTGTGCAAGTTAACGATGAAATGTTTATGAGTTTTAAAAAATTCAATAAAAGGAAGACTACAGGTCTATGTGTCATTACGGTGTTTGGTTCTCTGAAACACTGACATTATTATTAGGTTTATTCCACATTCAATCTAAATAGATTATCTAATTCATTAATTAATCAAAATCAACATGACACCTTTCCGATGGGTGAAATGTGTCATCAGTGGGACCTACATGAAAACAACATTTATTCCATGTGTCATCAGTAGGACCTACATGAAAACAACATTGAATCAATTTGTCATCAGTAGGCCTGAATACAAACAACATTTATGCCATGTCATCAGTTAGCGTACATAAAAACAACATTCATTCAATGTTTAATCAGTAGGACCTACATAAAAACAACATTCATTCAATGTTTAATCAGTAGGACCTACATAAAAACAACATTCATTCAATGTTTAATCAGTAGGACCTACATAAAAACAACATTCATTCAATGTTTAATCAGTAGGACCTACATAAAAACAACATTCATTCAATGTTTAATCAGTAGGACCTACATAAAAACAACATTCATTCAATGTTTAATCAGTAGGACTGCATCATAACAGCAGTAAATAAGAGGATATAGCTTCTGGTATAGTTTTGGGATTTGCGACCTTTGTGACAAGCAGATGAAATATTTGGTAAGTGGAAAACAACCTCTAAACTGGCCTATGTACATTCGTGGTTCTCTTTACGCAATCCTATTGGCTGAAGAACATTCTAGCCCTGCCTACCCACCCCGTTCATTGGAAACCTGGCTTGTCCGTCAAAGCTCGAACGATCCTTCGTTCAGTGTTGACAGAAAAAAAGCAATACTGACACTCCTTACCTGCAAGACCGATATGTTGTATCTTTTTAATTGGGTTAAACTTAGGTTAAGGTTATAGTTACGGTGAAGGTAAGAGTCGTTTTACAGGTCAGGAGTGTTCCTTGTAGCCTCTCTCCCAGGTTGACCTCGGCGAGGATTTCTCCTACTTTCACCCCACTTCTCGTAATAGAACGGTTAGCAGAATGATTTGATCACGACTCCCCCCGCAGCTACACGGAACGAACACTGCTCATTCATTACGGTGTTTGTGCGTTGATAGTCTCTTTCTCTCTCAGTCTCTCTCTCTCTCTCTCTCTTTCTGGATTTGAAGCTGCACTATCGATTCTTCGACCCTGCTAAGATACTATCTTTGAATAGTAACTCAGGAACCGACTTGGTAGAGAAATGTCTACCTATAACGAGGGGCAGAACAGCGAGGAAACGGGGAGATTTGATTCATATCAAAATCGCGTATTGGTACAGCGGGCGCCTCACGAACAGCCGCAGACTGTGTTCGTCATTCTAGACACGGCCGAAGCTCTGAATTTGATCAGGTGAGTCAAAGATACACACACACACCTATATATATATATATATATATATAGATAGATGACAGCTATTTTATTCCGTTGGATATAGATTTCCATCTATTATCTCCCACTGGTCTACTTATAAAACCAGTAGAACTACTGGGCATTTTGACCTAATTTGTTGAGTAAATGTTCTGTGATGGCACCACTCTCTAATATACATATATATGCAGCTGCAGTATCAGAAAGGAAGTGTTCTGGTAGACAGAAAGCTCTCTGTCTAAGCAAGGTAATTAATAGACACACACACACATGGGGTCACTAATTCTGCTTAGATGTGTAGGGTGAGTCATCTCCTTCAGCATTGGGCTTATCTGTTGTCTACTGGACAGGATGCCATGAATGACATGCTATCGGGGCGGCAGGTAGCCTAGTGGTCAGAGTGTTGGGCTAGTAACTGGGATATTGCTAGAACGAATCCCCCGAGCTGACAAGGTAAAAATCTGTCGTTCTGCCCCTGAACAGGGCAGTTAAACCCACTGTTCCTAGGCCCTCATTGTAAATAAGAATTTGTTCTTAACTGGCTTGCCTGGTTAAATAAAGGTCAAATAAAAATCACAACTGTGTCAGAGGAAAGATGTGAAGAACAGTAACAGTGGAATGTGTGTTG
This sequence comes from Oncorhynchus kisutch, assembly GCF_002021735.2. Taxonomy (NCBI): domain Eukaryota; kingdom Metazoa; phylum Chordata; class Actinopteri; order Salmoniformes; family Salmonidae; genus Oncorhynchus; species Oncorhynchus kisutch. The sequence continues at coordinate 42,829,726 of NC_034197.2, read as the reverse complement.
TTCACTTCTGTGGCATTCATCAATAAAACCAGTGTTCTACCATGGAGCTTAATTCATTAGTAGGTGGCATGCCAGACAGCCCTGGCAAACTGGTTATCATCTGAGATGGTTTTGTAATGGAGGATTGCAGTTGGAAGTATTTATTATTTTAAGATAAGATCATGAAGGGGGGGGGGGGGGGTGTAGTAGTTGTAGTATGTGTGCCTGTATACCAATTAGCTACCTTGACCTGAAATAAAAAGCCAAAGTACGTTTGATTCCACATAGCTGTTAAGTTTGCATTCCTGTTATGATTGAAACAGACCTACTAAACTGTTGCTGTTATGATTGAAACAGACCTACTAAACTGTTGCTGTTATAGTTGAAACGGACCTACTAAGCTGTTGCTGTTATAGTTGAAACGGACCTACTAAACTGTTGCTGTTATAGTTGAAACGGACCTACTAAACTGTTGCTGTTATAGTTGAAACGGACCTACTACACTTGTATTTTTGTTACACTTTCAATGTCCACATGTTGTTGTATAAAAAGGCAAGTTGCATAATGTGATTTAACTATGATGATTTACTGGGCTATAACTTTAGCTGTACTTCAGTAAACTCTTAACACGTCTTCAAAGTTACCCAATCTGTATTTTCTGTTTTGAATGGGTTTTACATTCCTGGACGGTTGTTATAACATACTGTCTGTCTGTGTGTGTGTGTGTGTGTGTGTGTGTGTGTGTGTGTGTGTGTGTGTGTGTGTGTGTGTGTGTGTGTGTGTGTGCCATGCGTGTGGACCTTGTGTCTGAGTGGAAATGACTCAGCAGAATTCTCCCTCTCAGCTCATTTTTATGGCTTCCTGTAGGTCACATCCCAAATTAAACCCTATTTCCTTTATAGTGCACTACTTTTGATGGTCCCTGATCTAAAGTAGTGCACTATATAGGTGCCATTTGGGATTAAATTTCCTATCTACAGCCTGGTCTGGGATGAATGTAGATCTGCTGAGGGGTTGTTATTTAGTACTGTTTGACCAGCTAAATGAAAACACATCTCCCCAATAACATCACACTGAGGGCATGTTGAGTGGACTATTCCTACTATAACATCACACTGATGGCATGTTGAGTGGACTATTCCTATTATAACATCACACTGAGGGCATGTTGAGTGGAATAACATCACACTGAGGGCATGTTGAGTGGACTATTCCTACAATAACATCACACTGAGGGCATGTTGAGTGGACTATTCCTACAATAACATCACACTGAGGGCATGTTGAGTGGACTATTCCTACAATAACATCACACTGATGGCATGTTGAGTGGACTATTCCTATGATAACATCACACTGAGGGCATGTTGAGTTGACTATTCCTACAATAACATCACACTGAGGGCATGTTGAGTGGACTATTCCTACTATAACATCACACTGAGGGCATGTTGAGTGGACTATTCCTATGATAACATCACACTGAGGGCATGTTGAGTTGACTATTCCTACAATAACATCACACTGAGGGCATGTTGAGTGGACTATTCCTACTATAACATCACACTGAGGGCATGTTGAGTGGACTATTCCTATGATAACATCACACTGAGGGCATGTTGAGTGGACTATTCCTACAATAACATCACACTGAGGGCATGTTGAGTGGACTATTCCTACTATAACATCACACTGAGGGCATGTTGAGTGGACTATTCCTACAATAACATCACACTGAGGGCATGTTGAGTGGACTATTCCTACAATAACATCACACTGAGGGCATGTTGAGTGGACTATTCCTACAATAACATCACACTGAGGGCATGTTGAGTGGACTATTCCTATGATAACATCACACTGATGGCATGTTGAGTGGACTATATATACACGGTAGACTACAGTCGACTGTAGTCTACCGTGCTCGTGTCGACTGTAGTCTACCGTGCTCGTGTCGACTGTAGTCTACCGTGCTCGTGTCGACTGTAGTCTACCGTGCTCGTGTCGGCTGTAGTCTACCGTGCTCGTGTCGGCTGTAGTCTACCGTGCTCGTGTCGGCTGTAGTCTACCGTGCTCGTGTCGGCTGTAGTCTACCGTGCTCGTGTCGACTGTAGTCTACCGTGCTCGTGTCGACTGTAGTCTACCGTGCTCGTGTCGACTGTAGTCTACCGTGCTCGTGTCGACTGTAGTCTACCGTGCTCGTGTCGACTGTAGTCTACCGTGCTCGTGTCGACTGTAGTCTACCGTGCTCGTGTCGGCTGTAGTCTACCGTGCTCGTGTCGGCTGTAGTCTACCGTGCTCGTGTCGGCTGTAGTCTACCGTGCTCGTGTCGGCTGTAGTCTACCGTGCTCGTGTCGGCTGTAGTCTACCGTGCTCGTGTCGGCTGTAGTCTACCGTGCTCGTGTCGGCTGTAGTCTACCGTGCTCGTGTCGGCTGTAGTCTACCGTGCTCGTGTCGACTGTAGTCTACCGTGCTCGTGTCGACTGTTGTCTACCGTGCTCGTGTCGACTGTAGTCTACCGTGCTCGTGTCGGCTGTAGTCTACCGTGCTCGTGTCGACTGTAGTCTACTAGCAGCTGGTTTAACACATTGTTGTTTCTCTTTCTCTATTGTTTTTGTCATTTTTTATATAATGGTACAGATTAGAGACATAACTAAATTACCAGGTTGGTACAGATTAGAGACATAACTAAATTACCAGGTTGGTACAGATTAGAGACATAACTAAATTACCAGGTTGGTACAGATTAGAGACATAACTAAATTACCAGGTTGGTACAGATTAGAGACATAACTAAATTACCAGGTTGGTACAGATTAGAGACATAACTAAATTACCAGGTTGGTACAGATTAGAGACATAACAAAATTACCAGGTTGGTACAGATTAGAGACATAACTAAATTACCAGGTTGGTACAGATTAGAGACATAACTAAATTACCAGGTTGGTACAGATTAGAGACATAACTAAATTACCAGGTTGGTACAGATTAGAGACATAACTAAATTACCAGGTTGGTACAGATTAGAGACATAACTAAATTACCAGGTTGGTACAGATTAGAGACATAACTAAATTACCAGGTTGGTACAGATTAGAGACATAACTAAATTACCAGGTTGGTACAGATTAGAGACATAACTAAATTACCAGGTTGGTACAGATTAGAAAGATAGCTAAATGACCAAGTTTATACCAAGAAAAACATATTCATTAATCGTTTTCTTTTTGATCAATTACAATAAGACTATAAGCACAGATAAAATAATGAGACAGATATTTCACCACCTGGATGTGACGCATCCATTTCGCGTTTCCACTCACTACCAAATATGGCCCAGTGGCTGGAGTAGGAGAATATGTATTTTGGCCAATATTCTGCTAATTTTCTCATTGCTCAAAATAGTTTTCTGTTCCCAAAACTAAAATCTGTTCCGAACTGAGTGGACAAAGTTTTGTGCACTACACTTTCCTAAAGTTGTAAAATGTTTTTGTTGTTATTTTTGGAGTGCAGAGGCACATTTTGAGTTATTATTGCACATTTCGCAGAGTAGGCATTCCCTGACGGAAATATGCAGGTATATGCTAGGACGGACCAATAGGATCTCGCTAACTCGTGTCTGGTTATGACCCCCCCCCCCCACCCCACCCCCCGGTTCCCTGTTCTGCCCACTATGACTCATTTGTTCCCGTTTGAAATGATAAACAGTGGTCTATCTTGGTTTAGGTATACAAATATTTTACTAATAGGCTCCATTTGGCAGGATTTCGTTTAAACTCGGCTATTTTAAAGAGAACATGTTATAATGTTTCATCTTCCTCCGTGTCTAATAACAGTAATATTGATACAATGATTCCCCTGCCTACTGTGTTGTTACAATGTTTACACCACAATGTTCGCTAGTCATTACTCCTGTTAGGCTACAATATTATAACGTTTCATTCTACAGAAAGTTGGTGCGTGATTTATAGTAGTCCGGGTAGTAATGGGTTTAGTTCACTTTGTTTCCTATTTTTAGCAGCTCTACGGATGCCTGTCATTTTGTCGCGCTGGAGCCTAAGCAATTAATACGATGTAACAAGCCAATTTCTTAGGATACAAAAGGCGTTTTTTAGATGTTATTGTCTAATGGTCATTTGATCGCTGAGGCAAAAAACAACAACATATTTTTGGTTGGGACCTAGTTGAATGTTGAGGAGGTTTCTATAAATGTTTTTTTTGTCGGTTGAACCGTTGAGCGGCGCAGAAGGCTACATCCTCCTCCTTATGATGACAACATGGCTTCCTATTCGACACATTAAAACAAAACAACGACATTTTTGTTTTGACAAACTAATTCTCATTTTTCTGCTTAAGTCTAATTGTGAGACAGGAATATTTCCCCACTAAGGACCGATTATGGAATTCCATTACTCGGGTTTCAAGCTAACGGGCTTTCAGTTATTTTTCTCCTGAAGGCAACGGGACTACTTATTCATTTATTGGTGAGTCGGATATATTATTGTTTTCATATTATAATAGTCATAAACACTAATATGAGCTCGTATTTGGTTCGGTCGTCGCGGTGTCATTCGTCGGTGGTAATTCTAGAACAAGACATCTTGGCGGTGTTTCTGTGTTTACATTCTGTGAACGTCTGCTTGGCATCCGGGGTTGGTGTTTATGGATCTATTTTCATCCCCTCAGCCTAGGCTACTGACGAGACCTGCTATAATGTATATTAAACAGGAATATATATGTAACATTTTTACTGAATTACAGTTATATAAGGAAATCAGTCAATTAAAAAATAAATTATCTTATTAAGGCCCTAATCTATGGATTTTACATGACTGGGCAGGGGGGGAGCCAGGAGGCCCAGCCATTCAGAATGAGTTTTTCCTCACAAAATGGCTTTATTACAAACATAAATACTCATCAGTTGTCCAGGTGGCTGGTCTCCCGCAGGTGAAGAGGCCGGATATGGAAGTCCTGGGCTGGCATGGTTACATGTGGCCCAGAGTTTTTAGTCTGGTTGAACTTACTGTAAATTCTCTAAAACAACGTTGGAGGCGGTTTATGGTAGAGAAATGAACAGTCAATTCTCTGGCAACAGCTCTGGTGGACATTCCTGCAGTCAGCATGCCATTTGCGTGCTCCTTCAAATCTTGAGACATCTGTAGCATTGTGTTGTGAGACAAAAACTGTACATTTTACTGGCCTTTTGTTCCCAGCACAAGGTGCACCTGTGTATTTTTAAAATTATTATTATTATTATTATTATTATTATTTTATTTTTTACCTTTATTTTACTAGGCAAGTCAGTTAAGAACAAATTCTTATTTACAATGACGGCCTAGGAACAGTGGGTTAACTGCCTGTTCAGGGGCAGAACGACAGATTTGTACCTTGTCAGCTTTCGGTTACTAGTCCAACGCTCTAACCACTAGGCTACACTGCCGCCCCATGATTATGCTGTTTAATCAGCTTATTGATATTCCACACCTATCAGGTGGATATATATCTTGGCAAAGGAGAAATGCTCACTAACTGGGATGTAAAAAAAACAGAAAAGCATTTTGTGCGTATGGAAATACTTATTTTCCATCATAATTTGCAAATAAATTCATTAAAAATCCTACAATGTGATTTTCTGGATTTTTTTCTTCTCATTTTGTCTGTCATAGTTGAAGTGTACCTATGGTGAAACTTACAGGCCTCTCTCATCTTCTTAAGTGGGAGAACTTGCACAATTGGTGGCTGAATAAATACTTTTTTGCCCCACTGTATGTTACTGACCTGTAGTTGTATGTTACTCATCTGACCTGTGTGTTACTGACCTGTATGTTACTGACCTGTAGGTTACCGACCTGTAGTTGTATGTTACTGACCTGTAGTTGTGTGTTACTGACCTGTATGTTACTGACCTGTAGTTGTATGTTACTGATCTGTAGTTGTGTGTTACTGACCTGTATGTTACTGACCTGTAGTTGTATGTTACTGATCTGACCTGTAGTTGTATGTTACTCATCTGACCTGTATGTTACTGACCTGTATGTTACTGACCTGTATGTTACTGACCTGTAGTTGTGTGTCACTGACCTGTATGTTACTGACCTGTAGTTGTGTGTCACTGACCTGTAGTTGTGTGTTACTGACCTGTAGTTGTGTGTTACTGACCTGTAGTTGTATGTTACTGATCTGTAGTTGTATGTTACTGACCTGTAGTTGTATGTTACTGATCTGTAGTTGTATGTTACTGATCTGTAGTTGTATGTTACTGACCTGTATGTTACTGACCTGTAGTTGTGTGTTACTGACCTGTATATTACTGACCTGTAGTTGTATGTTACTGACCTGTATGTTGCTGACCTGTAGTTGTATGTTACTGACCTGACCTGTAGTTGTATGTTACTCATCTGACCTGTATGTTACTCATCTGACCTGTATGTTACTGACCTGTATGTTACTGACCTGTAGTTGTGTGTCACTGACCTGTATGTTACTGACCTGTAGTTGTGTGTTACTGACCTGTAGTTGTATGTTACTGATCTGTAGTTGTATGTTACTGACCTGTATGTTACTGACCTGTAGTTGTGTGTTACTGACCTGTATGTTACTGACCTGTATGTTACTGACCTGTAGTTGTGTATTACTGACCTGTATGTTACTGACCTGTAGTTGTATATTACTGATCTGTAGTTGTATGTTACTGACCTGTAGTTGTATGTTACTGACCTGTAGTTGTATATTACTGATCTGTAGTTGTATGTTACTGACCTGTAGTTGTATGTTACTGACCTGTAGTTGTATATTACTGACCTGTATGTTACTGACCTGTAGTTGTATGTTGCTGGCCTGTATGTTACTGACCTGTAGTTGTATGTTACTGGCCTGTATGTTACTGACCTGTAGTTGTATGTTACTGACCTGTATGTTACTGATCTGTAGTTGTATGTTACTGACCTGTAGTTGTATGTTACTGACCTGTATGTTACTGACCTGTATGTTACTGATCTGTAGTTGTATGTTACTGACCTGTAGTTGTGTGTTACTGACCTGTAGTTGTATGTTACTGACCTGTATGTTACTGATCTGTAGTTGTATGTTACTGACCTGTATGTTACTGACCTGTATGTTACTGACCTGTAGTTGTATGTTACTGACCTGTATGTTACTGACCTGTAGTTGTGTGTTACTGACCTGTATGTTACTGACCTGTATGTTACTGATCTGTAGTTGTATGTTACTGACCTGTAGTTGTATGGTACTGACCTGTATGTTACTGATCTGTAGTTGTATGTTACTGACCTGTAGTTGTATGTTACTGACCTGTAGTTGTATGTTACTGACCTGTATGTTACTGATCTGTAGTTGTATGTTACTGACCTGTAGTTGTATGTTACTGACCTGTAGTTGTGTGTTACTGGCCTGTAGTTGTATGTTACTGACCTGTATGTTACTGACCTGTATGTTACTGACCTGTAGTTGTGTGTTACTGACCTGTAGTTGTGTGTTACTGACCTGTATGTTACTGACCTGTAGTTGTATATTACTGACCTGTAGTTGTATGTTACTGACCTGTATGTTACTGACCTGTAGTTGTGTGTTACTGACCTGTATGTTACTGACCTGTAGTTGTATGTTACTGACCTGTAGTTGTATGTTACTGACCTGTAGTTGTATGTTACTGACCTGTAGTTGCATGTTACTGATCTGTAGTTGTATGTTACTGACCTGTATGTTATTGACCTGTAGTTGTATGTTACTGATCTGTAGTTGTATGTTACTGATCTGTAGTTGTATGTTACTGATCTGTAGTTGTATGTTACTGACCTGTAGTTGTATGTTACTGACCTGTAGTTGTATGTTACTGACCTGTATGTTACTGACCTGTAGTTGTATGTTACTGACCTGTAGTTGTGTTTTACTGATCTGTAGTTGTGTGTTACTGACCTGTATGTTACTGATCTGTAGTTGTATGTTACTGACCTGTAGTTGTATGTTACTGACCTGTATGTTACTGATCTGTAGTTGTATGTTACTGACCTGTAGTTGTATGTTACTGACCTGTAGTTGTATGTTACTGACCTGTAGTTGTGTGTTACTGATCTGTAGTTGTGTGTTACTGACCTGTATGTTACTGATCTGTAGTTGTATGTTACTGACCTGCAGTTGTATGTTACTGACCTGTATGTTACTGACCTGTAGTTGTATGTTACTGACCTGTAGTTGTATGTTACTGACCTGTAGTTGTATGTTACTGACCTGTAGTTGTGTGTTACTGGCCTGTAGTTGTATGTTACTGACCTGTATGTTACTGGCCTGTAGTTGTATGTTACTGACCTGTAGTTGTATGTTACTGACCTGTATGTTACTGATCTGTAGTTGTATGTTACTGACCTGTATGTTACTGACCTGTAGTTGTGTGTTACTGACCTGTATGTTACTGACCTGTAGTTGTATGTTACTGACCTGTAGTTGTATGTTACTGACCTGTAGTTGCATGTTACTGATCTGTAGTTGTATGTTACTGACCTGTATGTTACTGACCTGTAGTTGTATGTTACTGATCTGTAGTTGTATGTTACTGACCTGTAGTTGTATGTTACTGACCTGTAGTTGTATGTTACTGACCTGTATGTTACTGACCTGTAGTTGTATGTTACTGACCTGTATGTTACTGACCTGTAGTTGTGTGTTACTGACCTGTAGTTGTGTGTTACTGACCTGTAGTTGTATGTTACTGACCTGTATGTTACTGACCTGTAGTTGTATATTACTGACCTGTAGTTGTATATTACTGACCTGTAGTTGTATGTTACTGACCTGTATGTTACTGACCTGTAGTTGTATGTTACTGACCTGTATGTTACTGACCTGTAGTTGTATGTTACTGACCTGTATGTTACTGACCTGTAGTTGTATGTTACTGACCTGTAGTTGTATGTTACTGACCTGTAGTTGTGTGTTACTGACCTGTAGTTGTGTGTTACTGACCTGTAGTTGTATGTTACTGACCTGTATGTTACTGACCTGTAGTTGTATATTACTGACCTGTAGTTGTATGTTACTGACCTGTATGTTACTGACCTGTAGTTGTATGTTACTGACCTGTATGTTACTGACCTGTAGTTGTATGTTACTGACCTGTATGTTACTGACCTGTAGTTGTATGTTACTGACCTGTAGTTGTATGTTACTGACCTGTAGTTGCATGTTACTGATCTGTAGTTGTATGTTACTGACCTGTATGTTACTGACCTGTAGTTGTATGTTACTGACCTGTAGTTGTATGTTACTGACCTGTATGTTACTGACCTGTAGTTGTATGTTACTGACCTGTAGTTGTATGTTACTGACCTGTAGTTGTATATTACTGACCTGTAGTTGTGTGTTACTGACCTGTATGTTACTGACCTGTAGTTGTATGTTACTGATCTGTAGTTGTATGTTACTGACCTGTAGTTGTATGTTACTGACCTGTAGTTGTATGTTACTGACCTGTAGTTGTATGTTACTGATCTGTAGTTGTATGTTACTGACCTGTAGTTGTGTGTTACTGACCTGTAGTTGTATGTTACTGACCTGTATGTTACTGACCTGTATGTTACTGATCTGTAGTTGTATGTTACTGACCTGTAGTTGTGTGTTACTGACCTGTAGTTGTATGTTACTGACCTGTATGTTACTGATCTGTAGTTGTATGTTACTGATCTGTAGTTGTATGTTACTGACCTGTATGTTACTGACCTGTATGTTACTGACCTGTAGTTGTATGTTACTGACCTGTATGTTACTGACCTGTAGTTGGTGTGTTACTGACCTGTATGTTACTGACCTGTATGTTACTGATCTGTAGTTGTATGTTACTGACCTGTAGTTGTATGGTACTGACCTGTATGTTACTGATCTGTAGTTGTATGTTACTGACCTGTAGTTGTATGTTACTGACCTGTAGTTGTATGTTACTGACCTGTATGTTACTGACCTGTAGTTGTATGTTACTGACCTGTAGTTGTGTGTTACTGGCCTGTAGTTGTATGTTACTGACCTGTATGTTACTGACCTGTATGTTACTGACCTGTAGTTGTGTGTTACTGACCTGTAGTTGTGTGTTACTGACCTGTAGTTGTATGTTACTGACCTGTATGTTACTGACCTGTAGTTGTATATTACTGACCTGTAGTTGTATGTTACTGACCTGTATGTTACTGACCTGTAGTTGTATGTTACTGACCTGTAGTTGTATGTTACTGACCTGTAGTTGTATGTTACTGACCTGTAGTTGCATGTTACTGATCTGTAGTTGTATGTTACTGACCTGTATGTTATTGACCTGTAGTTGTATGTTACTGATCTGTAGTTGTATGTTACTGATCTGTAGTTGTATGTTACTGATCTGTAGTTGTATGTTACTGACCTGTAGTTGTATGTTACTGACCTGTAGTTGTATGTTACTGACCTGTATGTTACTGACCTGTAGTTGTATGTTACTGACCTGTAGTTGTGTTTTACTGATCTGTAGTTGTGTGTTACTGACCTGTATGTTACTGATCTGTAGTTGTATGTTACTGACCTGTAGTTGTATGTTACTGACCTGTATGTTACTGATCTGTAGTTGTATGTTACTGACCTGTAGTTGTATGTTACTGACCTGTAGTTGTATGTTACTGACCTGTAGTTGTGTGTTACTGATCTGTAGTTGTGTGTTACTGACCTGTATGTTACTGATCTGTAGTTGTATGTTACTGACCTGTAGTTGTATGTTACTGACCTGTATGTTACTGACCTGTAGTTGTATGTTACTGACCTGTAGTTGTATGTTACTGACCTGTAGTTGTATGTTACTGACCTGTAGTTGTGTGTTACTGGCCTGTAGTTGTATGTTACTGACCTGTATGTTACTGGCCTGTAGTTGTATTTTACTGACCTGTAGTTGTATGTTACTGACCTGTATGTTACTGATCTGTAGTTGTATGTTACTGACCTGTATGTTACTGACCTGTAGTTGTGTGTTACTGACCTGTATGTTACTGACCTGTAGTTGTATGTTACTGACCTGTAGTTGTATGTTACTGACCTGTAGTTGCATGTTACTGATCTGTAGTTGTATGTTACTGACCTGTATGTTACTGACCTGTATGTTACTGACCTGTAGTTGTATGTTACTGATCTGTAGTTGTATGTTACTGACCTGTAGTTGTATGTTACTGACCTGTAGTTGTATGTTACTGACCTGTATGTTACTGACCTGTAGTTGTGTGTTACTGACCTGTAGTTGTGTGTTACTGACCTGTAGTTGTATGTTACTGACCTGTATGTTACTGACCTGTAGTTGTATATTACTGACCTGTAGTTGTATGTTACTGACCTGTATGTTACTGACCTGTAGTTGTATGTTACTGACCTGTATGTTACTGACCTGTAGTTGTATGTTACTGACCTGTAGTTGTATGTTACTGACCTGTAGTTGCATGTTACTGATCTGTAGTTGTATGTTACTGACCTGTAGTTGTATGTTACTGACCTGTAGTTGCATGTTACTGATCTGTATGTTACTGACCTGTATGTTACTGACCTGTAGTTGTATATTACTGACCTGTAGTTGTATATTACTGACCTGTAGTTGTGTGTTACTGACCTGTATGTTACTGACCTGTAGTTGTATGTTACTGATCTGTAGTTGTATGTTACTGACCTGTAGTTGTATGTTACTGACCTGTAGTTGTATGTTACTGACCTGTATGTTACTGACCTGTAGTTGTATGTTACTGATCTGTAGTTGTATGTTACTGACCTGTAGTTGTGTGTTACTGACCTGTAGTTGTATGTTACTGACCTGTATGTTACTGACCTGTAGTTGTATATTACTGACCTGTAGTTGTATGTTACTGACCTGTATGTTACTGACCTGTAGTTGTATGTTACTGATCTGTAGTTGTATGTTACTGACCTGTAGTTGTATGTTACTGACCTGTAGTTGTATGTTACTGACCTGTAGTTGTATGTTACTGACCTGTAGTTGTATGTTACTGACCTGTAGTTGTATGTTACTGACATGTAGTTGCATGTTACTGATCTGTAGTTGTATGTTACTGACCTGTAGTTGTATGTTACTGATCTGTAGTTGTATGTTACTGACCTGTAGTTGTATGTTACTGACCTGTAGTTGTATGTTACTGACCTGTAGTTGTATGTTACTGACCTGTATGTTACTGACCTGTAGTTGTGTGTTACTGATCTGTAGTTGTGTGTTACTGACCTGTATGTTACTGACCTGTAGTTGTGTGTTACTGATCTGTAGTTGTGTGTTACTGACCTGTATGTTACTGACCTGTAGTTGTATGTTACTGACCTGTAGTTGTATGTTACTGACCTGTATGTTACTGACCTGTAGTTGTGTGTTACGGATCTGTAGTTGTGTGTTACTGACCTGTATGTTACTGACCTGTAGTTGTGTGTTACTGACCTGTAGTTGTATGTTACTGACCTGTATGTTACTGACCTGTAGTTGTGTGTTACTGACCTGTAGTTGTATGTTACTGACCTGTAGCTGTGTGTTACTGACCTGTATGTTACTGACCTGTAGTTGTATGTTACTGACCTGTAGTTGTGTGTTACTGATCTGTAGTTGTATGTTGTTGTTGTGTTTCCAGTGTGGAGCCTCTCCTCCCTGAGTCGGGGATAGTAGCAGATATCGAGGTTGAGAGCATCCTCCCTTCAGACTCTGATACCTTCTACCAGCTGAAGAGCCAGCCCATCACTCTGAGGTGAATATATATGCACTCGCACACAGACACCCACACACACACACACACACACACACACACACACACACACACACACACACACACACGGTTCTAGGTCAGACCAGATGCTATCTTCATGTCGGTCTATCCTCCCATTCTTGTCCTCCCCTCTCCATCATGTGCACAGAACTTGTCATTGCATGCTTAGCTCAATCCAATCAAAATGGATTTGTTCACATGCGCCGAATGCAACAAGTGTAGACTTAACCGTGAGATGCTTCCTTACGAGCCCTTCGCAACGATGCAGAGTTAAAGAATAATGGTAACAAGAGGAATAAAATAAACCAGAATGAAGCAGGGAGTACCAGATCAATGTGCAGGGTCGAGGTATTGCTTTACGAGCCTTTCAACGATGCAGAGTTAAAACATCGATAATAGACAAGAAAAATAGTAACACGAGGACACAAGGAAATGATTCTCTCTGTGTCACGATAGAGACAGACAATCCAGGTTACTGTTGTTGTTCCTCTTGTCTAAACCCCTGGGGATTCCCACAGTGTATTCACAGTGACTCAGCAACAATACACGGCCACATCGAGGAAGATGAGAGGCAGTGTTATTAGTCTTTAGTTGCTGGGGTTTTTTTTAAACGAGAGAGAAGCTGTTAGGACATTTTCCAGTTGGGGTGTAGTAATGGTGGTATTTGTGTGACAATTGAAAGACTAATGTTTGATTCGATTGTTAATTGTAATGTGTACAGTAACAGTGTTGTTATCTCGATAGGGGAACATTAGACAGATTTATACATCTTCATTTCCACGTTGGAGAGGTTGTGTTCATTGCTGAAGGTTACAGTAGTAACTTCACACAAACCTTAGTCATGTTGATCTATATCTTGGAATCACACAACTTTAGATAGTCATGTTAGTTCAAGCGTGATCATGTTTGTGGGAACTTCTGACTGGGAAAGCACCCCCAGGGTGAAGGTAAGGTCACTTCTGACTGGGAAAGCACCCCCAGCGTGAAGGTCACTTCTGACTGGGAAAGCCCCCCCAGGGTGAAGGTAAGGTCACTTCTGACTGGGAAAGCCCCCCCAGGGTGAAGGTAAGGTCACTTCTGACTGGGAAAGCACCCCCAGGGTGAAGGTAAGGTCACTTCTGACTGGGAAAGCCCCCCCAGGGTGAAGGTAAGGTCACTTCTGACTGGGAAAGCCCTCCCAGGGTGAAGGTAGGTGTAAAGTGACTTGGTTTGTAGTTTTGATTCCCTCGTCTCCTTGTGTGTATCCAGGGGTGACTGAGGAAGACGTTAACAGCAGAGGGTTTAGGGTTTTAGTTCCTAGTGACTAATCTGGTATGGTTACTGGGTGTAGGGTTTAGGGTGTAGGGTTTTGGTTCCTAGTGACCATTCTGGTATGGTTACTGGGTGTAGGGTTTAGGGTTTTAGTTCGTAGGGACTAATCTGGTATGGCTGCTGGGTGTAGGGTTTTAGTTCCTAGTGTCGAATCTGGTATGGTTACTGGGTGTAGGGTTTTAGTTCCTAGTGACTGATCTGGTATGGCTTCTGAGTTTATGGTGTAGGGTGACTAGTAGTGACTGATCTGGTATGGCTACTAGGACGATGACAGCAGAGTGTTAGACTCCCTGTGTGAGGCTACTAGGGTGTAGGGTTTAGGGTGTAGGGTGACTAGTAGTGACTGATCTGGTATGACTACTAGGACGATGACAGCAGAGAGTTAGACTCCCTGTGTGAGGCTACTAGGGTGTAGGGTGTAGGGTTTAGGGTTTAGGGTGTAGGGTGACTAGTAGTGACTGATCTGGTATGGCTACTAGGACGATGACAGCAGAGAGTTAGACTCCCTGTGTGAGGCTACTAAGGTGTAGGGTTTAGTTGAGTTCTAGGGGCTTCCCAGTGAGTCACTCAGCAGGATGGAAATATACAGTATCTCTATGTAACTACAGAGTCTTGTGAAAATAGTGTTCTGTTCTTTCAGTTGTCCTTGTGGAAACTGACTTGTAAACGTAACTGACCCGGTGCACTGCAATCTGAACCCCCGGACTTTAACTGCTACATATTGTACTGTCTACATAGTATCATCGTCGCTGCTATTTGAATTCACTGAGTTCTGCCTCTCTTCATCACGGAGACTGAGGTCTTGAGAAGAACCTTCTGGTCGCTGCTATTTGAATTCACTGAGTTCTGCCTCTCTTCATCACGGAGACTGAGGTCTTGAGAAGAACCTTCTGGTCGCTGCTATTTGAATTCACTGAGTTCTGCCTCTCTTCATCACGGAGACTGAGGTCTTGAGAAGAACCTTCTGGTCGCTGCTATTTGAATTCACTGAGTTCTGCCTCTCTTCATCACGGAGACTGAGGTCTTGAGAAGAACCTTCTGGTCGCTGCTATTTGAATTCACTGAGTTCTGCCTCTCTTCATCACGGAGACTGAGGTCTTGAGAAGAACCTTCTGGTCGCTGCTATTTGAATTCACTGAGTTCTGCCTCTCCATCACGGAGACTGAGGTCTTGAGAAGAACCTTCTGGTCGCTGCTATTTGAATTCACTGAGTTCTGCCTCTCTTCATCACGGAGACTGAGGTCTTGAGAAGAACCTTCTGGTCGCTGCTATTTGAATTCACTGAGTTCTGCCTCTCTTCATCACGGAGACTGAGGTCTTGAGAAGAACCTTCTGGTCGCTGCTATTTGAATTCACTGAGTTCTGCCTCTCTTCATCACGGAGACTGAGGTCTTCAGAAGAACCTTCTGGTGCAGCGTTGACATTTTAACAGCCTCAACTGTAAATCCTGCTTCTGTTTGTTCTCTCTCTCCTGCTTATTTCACTGCACTGATGCTTATTTCACTGCACTGATGCTTATTTCACTGCACTGATGCTTATTTCACTGCACTGATGCTTATTTCACTGCACTGATGCTTATTCACTGCACTGATGCTTATTTCACTGCATTGATGTATTCTCAATGTATACATATTGTTTAATTTATGTTTTATATTGTATACCGTTTCTATACTGTCCCGTCCCCCGTTCCCCTCCCCTTGCAGCCAGTCTCTGTCCTCCAATCAAATTGGGGGACAATAAAGCTAAACATAGGGACGTGACTCTGTCCCCCCCCCCCCCCCCTCCCTCTCTCTGCAGCGTGTCCCAACCCCCCTCTGACACGGCGTCTCCCTCCACCGGGTCAGTGATGACGTCCCGGGTGTTGATGAGGCAGGAGCTGATGCGCCAGCAGGCCAGGGACCAGGAGAGGAGAGAGGCCCAGCACCAGGTCTCCTCGGCCCAGCTACGCACCACCGACTCCACCCCAGCCATCTCCATGGCCCCGGGGCATACCGGGGCCAGACCTCCCCCTGCTCAGGTCCCTGTGGAGGTCCTTAAGGTAGGTCATGCCCCAGCTGGAGCGCTCTGACCACTGTATTTTGGGGAGGACTAAACTTGCTTGTGACAACAAATGCCTTATCTGTTTGTGCTTATAAACCAGAAGTCTTTACAGTTCATTATAACCAGATTATAATGCGTTTTACCTGCGTTTTGATGGTTGACTAATCTCACCATCTCTCTCTCCTGTAGGTTCAGACACACCTGGAGAACCCAACATGGTATCACATCCAGGCCTCCCAGAGACAGCAGGTTAAACACTACCTCTCCTCCACCCTGGGGAACAAACTGACCAATCAGACGCTGGGCGCCTCCCCCTCGCCTCAGTCCGGCTCCGCCCCCTCTCTCCAGCCTGCAGCCAGTAGCTCTCCCAGCAGCCCATTGGCTGTGCTCAGCCTGAGCTCCAACAAAGAGGAGGTACATCACCGTTTAGAAACCATAGAGATACAAAATGAATACTGTTCTGTTTTCATTCTGTGGCCTCGACATCTCAACCCTGTATAGGAAGTAGATGGGAGCTTGGGTTGAATTTGAATCCTGAAAAACCAGGGGGAAAAAAAGTGCCTGTGTAAATACCATGATGAGGGAAAATAATGCACTTCTGTTCAGCCGCTTCAAACATCTCTACACCTAAACACCAGTAGGTTTCCGTCAGCTGCTGTTTCCTACATATTAGGTTTTATTGTAAGTGGCTCTGGCTATGCGTGTCTGCTAAATGATTAAAAAGTACACATTTTTATTGTACCAGTATTAGATGTTATTATGAGTTACCAGCAGTTTATTTGGGTGTTCCTCCATAGGTATTATACACTGTCTTGGTCTTCCAGTTTTAAATTCAACAGGAGCTCCCCTATAATAAAAATAAATAAATGGCATTCTGTTGTAGCCTCACTGTATGGTGGTCTGTCTGTCTGTCTGTCTGTCTGTCTGTCTGTCTGTCTGTCTGTCTGTCTGTCTGTCTGTCTGTCTGTCTGTCTGTCTGTCTGTCTGTCTGTCTGTCTGTCTGTCTGTCTGTCTGTCTGGGGCTGGTCTGTCTGGGGCTGGTCTGTCTGGGGCTGGTCTGTCTGGGGCTGGTCTGTCTGGGGCTGGTCTGTCTTTCTGTCTGGGGCTGGTCTGTATGTCTGACTGGGGCTGGACTGTATGTCTGTCTGGGGCTGGACTGTATGTCTGTCTGGGGCTGGACTGTATGTCTGACTGGGGCTGGTCTGTTGGTCTGACTGGGGCTGGTCTGTCGGTCTGACTGGGGCTGGTCTGTCTGTCTTTGTCTGACTGGGGCTGGTCTGTCTGTCTTTGTCTGACTGGGGCTGGTCTGTCTGTCTTTGTCTGACTGGGGCTGGTCTGTCTGTCTTTGTCTGACTGGGGCTGGTCTGTCTGTCTTTGTCTGACTGGGGCTGGTCTGTCTGTCTTTGTCTGACTGGGGCTGGTCTGTCTGTCTTTGTCTGACTGGGGCTGGTCTGTCTGTCTGTCTGACTGGGGCTGGACTGTATGTCTGTCTGGGGCTGGACTGTATGTCTGTCTGACTGGGGCTGGTCTGTCTGTCTGACTGGGGCGGGTCTGTCTGGGGCTGGTCTGTCTGTTTGTCTGTCTGGGGCTGGTCTGTCTGTCTGTCTGTCTGGGGCTGGTCTGTCTGTCTGTCTGTCTGGGGCTGGTCTGTCTTTCTGTCTGGGGCTGGTCTGTCTTTCTGTCTGGGGCTGGACTGTATGTCTGTCTGGTGCTGGACTGTCTGTCTGACGGGCTGGTCTGTCTGTGACTGGGGCTGGTCTGTCTGGGGCTGGTCTGTCTGTCTGTCTGGGGCTGGTCTGTCTGTCTGTCTGTCTGTCTGTCTGTCTGTCTGTCTGTCTGTCTGTCTGGGGCTGGTCTGTCTTTCTGTCTGGGGCTGGACTGTCTGTCTGACTGGGGCTGGTCTGTCTGTCTGACTGGGGCTGGTCTGTATGTCTGACTGGGGCTGGTCTGTATGTCTGACTGGGGCTGGTCTGTATGTCTGACTGGGGCTGGTCTGTATGTCTGACTGGGGCTGGTCTGTATGTCTGACTGGGGCTGGTCTGTCTGTCTGACTGGGGCTGGTCTGTATGTCTGACTGGGGCTGGTCTGTATGTCTGACTGGGGCTGGTCTGTATGTCTGACTGGGGCTGGTCTGTATGTCTGACTGGGGCTGGTCTGTATGTCTGTCTGGGGCTGGTCTGTCTGTCGGTCTGGGGCTTGACTGTATGTCTGACTGGGGCTGGTCTGTCTGTCTGACTGGGGCTGGTCTGTATGTCTGACTGGGGCTGGTCTGTATGTCTGACTGGGGCTGGTCTGTCTGTCTGACTGGGGCTGGTCTGTATGTCTGACTGGGGCTGGTCTGTATGTCTGACTGGGGCTGGTCTGTATGTCTGACTGGGGCTGGTCTGTATGTCTGACTGGGGCTGGTCTGTATGTCTGACTGGGGCTGGTCTGTATGTCTGACTGGGGCTGGTCTGTATGTCTTTCTGGGGCTGGTCTGTATGTCTGTCTGGGGCTGGTCTGTATGTCTGTCTGGGGCTGGACTGTATGTCTGACTGGGGCTGGTCTGTCTGTCTTTGTCTGACTGGGGCTGGTCTGTCTGTCTGACTGGGGCTGGTCTGTCTGTCTGGTCTGTCTGTCTGTCTGTCTGTCTGACTGGGGCTGGTCTGTCTGTCTGACTGGGGCTGGTCTGTATGTCTGACTGGGGCTGGTCTGTATGTCTGACTGGGGCTGGTCTGTATGTCTGACTGGGGCTGGTCTGTATGTCTGACTGGGGCTGGTCTGTATGTCTGTCTGGGGCTGGTCTGTATGTCTGTCTGGGGCTGGTCTGTATGTCTGACTGGGGCTGGTCTGTCTGTCTTTGTCTGACTGGGGCTGGTCTGTCTGTCTTTGTCTGACTGGGGCTGGTCTGTCTGTCTGACTGGGGCTGGTCTGTCTGTCTGACTGGGGCTGGTCTGTCTGTCTGACTGGGGCTGGACTGTATGTCTGTCTGGGGCTGGACTGTATGTCTGTCTGGGGCTGATCTGTCTGTCTGACTGGGGCTGGTCTGTCTGTCTGACTGGGGCTGGTCTGTATGTCTGACTGGGGCTGGACTGTATGTCTGTCTGGGGCTGGACTGTCTGTCTGACGGGCTGGTCTGTCTGTGACTGGGGCTGGTCTGTCTGGGGCTGGTCTGTCTGTCTGTCTGTCTGGGGCTGGTCTGTCTGTCTGTCTGTCTGGGGCTGGTCTGTCTTTCTGTCTGGGGCTGGACTGTCTGTCTGACTGGGGCTGGTCTGTCTGGGGCTGGTCTGTCTGTTTGTCTGTCTGGGGCTGGACTGTATCTCTGTCTGGGGCTGGTCTGTCTGTCGGTCTGGGGCTTGACTGTATGTCTGACTGGGGCTGGTCTGTCTGTCTGACTGGGGCTGGTCTGTATGTCTGACTGGGGCTGGTCTGTATGTCTGACTGGGGCTGGTCTGTCTGTCTGACTGGGGCTGGTCTGTATGTCTGACTGGGGCTGGTCTGTCTGTCTGACTGGGGCTGGTCTGTATGTCTGACTGGGGCTGGTCTGTATGTCTGACTGGGGCTGGTCTGTATGTCTGTCTGGGGCTGGTCTGTATGTCTGTCTGGGGCTGGTCTGTCTGGGGGCTGGACTGTATGTCTGACTGGGGCTGGTCTGTCTGTCTTTGTCTGACTGGGGCTGGTCTGTCTGTCTGACTGGGGCTGGTCTGTCTGTCTGGCTGGTCTGTCTGTCTGTCTGTCTGTCTGTCTGACTGGGGCTGGTCTGTCTGTCTGACTGGGGCTGGTCTGTATGTCTGACTGGGGCTGGTCTGTATGTCTGACTGGGGCTGGTCTGTATGTCTGACTGGGGCTGGTCTGTATGTCTGACTGGGGCTGGTCTGTATGTCTGACTGGGGCTGGTCTGTATGTCTGTCTGGGGCTGGTCTGTATGTCTGTCTGGGGCTGGTCTGTATGTCTGACTGGGGCTGGTCTGTATGTCTGACTGGGGCTGGTCTGTATGTCTGTCTGGGGCTGGTCTGTATGTCTGTCTGGGGCTGGTCTGTATGTCTGTCTGGGGCTGGACTGTATGTCTGACTGGGGCTGGTCTGTCTGTCTTTGTCTGACTGGGGCTGGTCTGTCTGTCTTTGTCTGACTGGGGCTGGTCTGTCTGTCTGA
The DNA here is from genome assembly GCF_002021735.2 of Oncorhynchus kisutch. NCBI lineage: Eukaryota > Metazoa > Chordata > Actinopteri > Salmoniformes > Salmonidae > Oncorhynchus > Oncorhynchus kisutch. Next base: position 42,809,492 of record NC_034197.2, on the reverse strand, counting down.
CTGGGGCTGGTCTGTCTGTCTGACTGGGGCTGGTCTGTCTGTCTGTCTGTCTGTCTGTCTGACTGGGGCTGGTCTGTCTGTCTGACTGGGGCTGGTCTGTCTGTCTGACTGGGGCTGGTCTGTCTGTCTGACTGGGGCTGGTCTGTCTGTCTGACTGGGGCTGGTCTGTCTGTCTGACTGGGGCTAGTCTGTCTGTCTGACTGGGGCTGGTCTGTCTGTCTGACTGGGGCTGGTCTGTATGTCTGACTGGGGCTGGTCTGTATGTCTGACTGGGGCTGGTCTGTATGTCTGTCTGGGGCTGGTCTGTATGTCTGTCTGGGGCTGGTCTGTATGTCTGTCTGGGGCTGGACTGTATGTCTGACTGGGGCTGGTCTGTCTGTCTTTGTCTGACTGGGGCTGGTCTGTCTGTCTGACTGGGGCTGGTCTGTCTGTCTGACTGGGGCTGGTCTGTCTGTCTGACTGGGGCTTTTCTGTCTGTCTGTCTGTCTGTCTGACTGGGGCTGGTCTGTCTGTCTGACTGGGGCTGGTCTGTCTGTCTGACTGGGGCTGGTCTGTCTGTCTGACTGGGGCTGGTCTGTCTGTCTGACTGGGGCTGATCTGTCTGTCTGACTGGGGCTGGTCTGTCTGTCTGTCTGTCTGACTGGGGCTGGTCTGTCTGTCTGACTGGGGCTGTCTCCTGCACCTTGCTCTTTGTGTGTTTGGCACCACATCGTTCTGTTAAATACAACATCGGCCTGTCTAATAACCTCTGCACGCTTCACAATTCATACCGATACCACAGAGACTTCATTTAAAGGTGTACTCCCATTGCCTGTTGCTCTGTCAGTCTGTGTATTAGCTTCTGGAGAAAAACCTCATTCATTTGTCCTTGAGGGGATGAGTAAAGTTTAATTGAAATGTAATTGAACTGCAAGTCAGTGTGTCGATAAAGCTCTTACTCAGACTTCTATGGCTCTAAAGGAGGGGTTGAAATAATCTGAAGAAGACATTTCATAATAAGAGTCTGAAGAAGACATTTAAATAATCTGAAGACATTTCATAATAAGAATCTGAAGACATTTCATAATAAGAATCTGAAGACATTTCATAATAAGAGTCTGAAGACATTTCATGATAAGAATCTGAAGACATTTCATAATAAGAGTCTGAAGACATTTCATGATAAGAATCTGAAGACATTTCATAATAAGAGTCTGAAGAAGACATTTAAATAATCTGAAGACATTTCATAATAAGAATCTGAAGACATTTCATAATAAGAATCTGAAGACATTTCATAATAAGAGTCTGAAGACATTTCATGATAAGAATCTGAAGACATTTCATAATAAGAGTCTGAAGACATTTCATAATAAGAATCTGAAGACATTTCATAATAAGAGTCTGAAGACTTCATAATAAGAATCTGAAGACATTTCATAATAAGAATCTGAAGACATTTCATAATAAGAATCTGAAGACATTTCATAATAAGAATCTGAAAACATTTCATAATAAGATTCTGAAGACATTTCATAATAAGATTCTGAAGACATTTCATAATAAGAATCTGAAGACATTTCATAATAAGAATCTGAAGACATTTCATAATAAGAATCTGAAGACATTTCATAATAAGAATCTGAAGACATTTCATAATAAGATTCTGAAGAAGACATTTCATAATAAGATTCTGAAGAAGACATTTCATAAGGAATTAAATCATCTGAAGAAGACATTTAAATAATCTGAAGACATTTCATAATAAGAATCTGAAGACATTTCATAATAAGAGTCTGAAGACATTTCATAATAGGAGTCTGAAGACATTTCATAATAGGAGTCTGAAGACATTTCATAATAAGAATGACTGGGGCTGGTCTGTATGTCTGACTGGGGCTGGTCTGTATGTCTGACTGGGGCTGGTCTGTATGTCTGACTGGGGCTGGTCTGTATGTCTGACTGGGGCTGGTCTGTATGTCTGTCTGGGGCTGGTCTGTATGTCTGTCTGGGGCTGGTCTGTCTGGGGCTGGACTGTATGTCTGACTGGGGCTGGTCTGTCTGTCTTTGTCTGACTGGGGCTGGTCTGTCTGTCTGACTGGGGCTGGTCTGTCTGTCTGGCTGGTCTGTCTGTCTGTCTGTCTGTCTGTCTGTCTGTCTGTCTGTCTGACTGGGGCTGGTCTGTCTGTCTGACTGGGGCTGGTCTGTATGTCTGACTGGGGCTGGTCTGTATGTCTGACTGGGGCTGGTCTGTATGTCTGACTGGGGCTGGTCTGTATGTCTGACTGGGGCTGGTCTGTATGTCTGACTGGGGCTGGTCTGTATGTCTGTCTGGGGCTGGTCTGTATGTCTGTCTGGGGCTGGTCTGTATGTCTGACTGGGGCTGGTCTGTCTGTCTTTGTCTGACTGGGGCTGGTCTGTCTGTCTGACTGGGGCTGGTCTGTCTGTCTGGTCTGTCTGTCTGTCTGTCTGTCTGTCTGACTGGGGCTGGTCTGTCTGTCTGACTGGGCTGGTGTCTGACTGGGGCTGGTCTGTATGTCTGACTGGGGCTGGTCTGTATGTCTGACTGGGGCTGGTCTGTATGTCTGACTGGGGCTGGTCTGTATGTCTGTCTGGGGCTGGTCTGTATGTCTGTCTGGGGCTGGTCTGTATGTCTGACTGGGGCTGGTCTGTCTGTCTTTGTCTGACTGGGGCTGGTCTGTCTGTCTTTGTCTGACTGGGGCTGGTCTGTCTGTCTGACTGGGGCTGGTCTGTCTGTCTGACTGGGGCTGGTCTGTCTGTCTGACTGGGGCTGGACTGTATGTCTGTCTGGGGCTGGACTGTATGTCTGTCTGGGGCTGATCTGTCTGTCTGACTGGGGCTGGTCTGTCTGTCTGACTGGGGCTGGTCTGTATGTCTGACTGGGGCTGGACTGTATGTCTGTCTGGGGCTGGACTGTCTGTCTGACGGGCTGGTCTGTCTGTGACTGGGGCTGGTCTGTCTGGGGCTGGTCTGTCTGTCTGTCTGTCTGGGGCTGGTCTGTCTGTCTGTCTGTCTGGGGCTGGTCTGTCTTTCTGTCTGGGGCTGGACTGTCTGTCTGACTGGGGCTGGTCTGTCTGGGGCTGGTCTGTCTGTTTGTCTGTCTGGGGCTGGACTGTATCTCTGTCTGGGGCTGGTCTGTCTGTCGGTCTGGGGCTTGACTGTATGTCTGACTGGGGCTGGTCTGTCTGTCTGACTGGGGCTGGTCTGTATGTCTGACTGGGGCTGGTCTGTATGTCTGACTGGGGCTGGTCTGTCTGTCTGACTGGGGCTGGTCTGTATGTCTGACTGGGGCTGGTCTGTCTGTCTGACTGGGGCTGGTCTGTATGTCTGACTGGGGCTGGTCTGTATGTCTGACTGGGGCTGGTCTGTATGTCTGTCTGGGGCTGGTCTGTATGTCTGTCTGGGGCTGGTCTGTCTGGGGCTGGACTGTATGTCTGACTGGGGCTGGTCTGTCTGTCTTTGTCTGACTGGGGCTGGTCTGTCTGTCTGACTGGGGCTGGTCTGTCTGTCTGGCTGGTCTGTCTGTCTGTCTGTCTGTCTGTCTGACTGGGGCTGGTCTGTCTGTCTGACTGGGGCTGGTCTGTATGTCTGACTGGGGCTGGTCTGTATGTCTGACTGGGGCTGGTCTGTATGTCTGACTGGGGCTGGTCTGTATGTCTGACTGGGGCTGGTCTGTATGTCTGACTGGGGCTGGTCTGTATGTCTGTCTGGGGCTGGTCTGTATGTCTGACTGGGGCTGGTCTGTATGTCTGACTGGGGCTGGTCTGTATGTCTGTCTGGGGCTGGTCTGTATGTCTGTCTGGGGCTGGTCTGTATGTCTGTCTGGGGCTGGACTGTATGTCTGACTGGGGCTGGTCTGTCTGTCTTTGTCTGACTGGGGCTGGTCTGTCTGTCTTTGTCTGACTGGGGCTGGTCTGTCTGTCTGACTGGGGCTGGTCTGTCTGTCTGACTGGGGCTGGTCTGTCTGTCTGTCTGTCTGTCTGTCTGACTGGGGCTGGTCTGTCTGTCTGACTGGGGCTGGTCTGTCTGTCTGACTGGGCTGGTCTGTCTGTCTGACTGGGGCTGGTCTGTCTGTCTGACTGGGGCTGGTCTGTCTGTCTGACTGGGGCTAGTCTGTCTGTCTGACTGGGGCTGGTCTGTCTGTCTGACTGGGGCTGGTCTGTATGTCTGACTGGGGCTGGTCTGTATGTCTGACTGGGGCTGGTCTGTATGTCTGTCTGGGGCTGGTCTGTATGTCTGTCTGGGGCTGGTCTGTATGTCTGTCTGGGGCTGGACTGTATGTCTGACTGGGGCTGGTCTGTCTGTCTTTGTCTGACTGGGGCTGGTCTGTCTGTCTGACTGGGGCTGGTCTGTCTGTCTGACTGGGGCTGGTCTGTCTGTCTGACTGGGGCTTTTCTGTCTGTCTGTCTGTCTGACTGGGGCTGGTCTGTCTGTCTGACTGGGGCTGGTCTGTCTGTCTGACTGGGGCTGGTCTGTCTGTCTGACTGGGGCTGATCTGTCTGTCTGACTGGGGCTGGTCTGTCTGTCTGTCTGTCTGACTGGGGCTGGTCTGTCTGTCTGACTGGGGCTGTCTCCTGCACCTTGCTCTTTGTGTGTTTGGCACCACATCGTTCTGTTAAATACAACATCGGCCTGTCTAATAACCTCTGCACGCTTCACAATTCATACCGATACCACAGAGACTTCATTTAAAGGTGTACTCCCATTGCCTGTTGCTCTGTCAGTCTGTGTATTAGCTTCTGGAGAAAAACCTCATTCATTTGTCCTTGAGGGGATGAGTAAAGTTTAATTGAAATGTAATTGAACTGCAAGTCAGTGTGTCGATAAAGCTCTTACTCAGACTTCTATGGCTCTAAAGGAGGGGTTGAAATAATCTGAAGAAGACATTTCATAATAAGAGTCTGAAGAAGACATTTAAATAATCTGAAGACATTTCATAATAAGAATCTGAAGACATTTCATAATAAGAATCTGAAGACATTTCATAATAAGAGTCTGAAGACATTTCATGATAAGAATCTGAAGACATTTCATAATAAGAGTCTGAAGACATTTCATGATAAGAATCTGAAGACATTTCATAATAAGAGTCTGAAGAAGACATTTAAATAATCTGAAGACATTTCATAATAAGAATCTGAAGACATTTCATAATAAGAATCTGAAGACATTTCATAATAAGAGTCTGAAGACATTTCATGATAAGAATCTGAAGACATTTCATAATAAGAGTCTGAAGACATTTCATAATAAGAATCTGAAGACATTTCATAATAAGAGTCTGAAGACTTCATAATAAGAATCTGAAGACATTTCATAATAAGAATCTGAAGACATTTCATAATAAGAATCTGAAGACATTTCATAATAAGAATCTGAAGACATTTCATAATAAGAATCTGAAGACATTTCATAATAAGAATCTGAAGAAGACATTTCATAAGGAATTAAATCATCTGAAGAAGACATTTAAATAATCTGAAGACATTTCATAATAAGAATCTGAAGACATTTCATAATAAGAGTCTGAAGACATTTCATAATAGGAGTCTGAAGACATTTCATAATAAGAATCTGAAGACATTTCATAATAAGAGTCTGAAGACATTTCATAATAGAATCTGAAGACATTTCATAATAAGAATCTGAAAACATTTCATAATAAGATTCTGAAGACATTTCATAATAAGATTCTGAAGACATTTCATAATAAGAATCTGAAGACATTTCATAATAAGAATCTGAAGACATTTCATAATAAGAATCTGAAGACATTTCATAATAAGAATCTGAAGACATTTCATAATAAGATTCTGAAGAAGACATTTCATAATAAGATTCTGAAGAAGACATTTCATAAGGAATTAAATCATCTGAAGAAGACATTTAAATAATCTGAAGACATTTCATAATAAGAATCTGAAGACATTTCATAATAAGAGTCTGAAGACATTTCATAATAGGAGTCTGAAGACATTTCATAATAGGAGTCTGAAGACATTTCATAATAAGAATGACTGGGGCTGGTCTGTATGTCTGACTGGGGCTGGTCTGTATGTCTGACTGGGGCTGGTCTGTATGTCTGACTGGGGCTGGTCTGTATGTCTGACTGGGGCTGGTCTGTATGTCTGTCTGGGGCTGGTCTGTATGTCTGTCTGGGGCTGGTCTGTCTGGGGCTGGACTGTATGTCTGACTGGGGCTGGTCTGTCTGTCTTTGTCTGACTGGGGCTGGTCTGTCTGTCTGACTGGGGCTGGTCTGTCTGTCTGGCTGGTCTGTCTGTCTGTCTGTCTGTCTGTCTGTCTGACTGGGGCTGGTCTGTCTGTCTGACTGGGGCTGGTCTGTATGTCTGACTGGGGCTGGTCTGTATGTCTGACTGGGGCTGGTCTGTATGTCTGACTGGGGCTGGTCTGTATGTCTGACTGGGGCTGGTCTGTATGTCTGACTGGGGCTGGTCTGTATGTCTGTCTGGGGCTGGTCTGTATGTCTGTCTGGGGCTGGTCTGTATGTCTGACTGGGGCTGGTCTGTATGTCTGACTGGGGCTGGTCTGTATGTCTGTCTGGGGCTGGTCTGTATGTCTGTCTGGGGCTGGTCTGTATGTCTGTCTGGGGCTGGACTGTATGTCTGACTGGGGCTGGTCTGTCTGTCTTTGTCTGACTGGGGCTGGTCTGTCTGTCTTTGTCTGACTGGGGCTGGTCTGTCTGTCTGACTGGGGCTGGTCTGTCTGTCTGACTGGGGCTGGTCTGTCTGTCTGACTGGGGCTGGTCTGTCTGTCTGACTGGGGCTGGTCTGTCTGTCTGACTGGGGCTGGTCTGTCTGTCTGACTGGGGCTGGTCTGTCTGTCTGACTGGGGCTGGTCTGTCTGTCTGACTGGGGCTGGTCTGTCTGTCTGACTGGGGCTGGTCTGTATGTCTGACTGGGGCTGGTCTGTATGTCTGTCTGGGGCTGGTCTGTATGTCTGTCTGGGGCTGGTCTGTATGTCTGTCTGGGGCTGGACTGTATGTCTGACTGGGGCTGGTCTGTCTGTCTTTGTCTGACTGGGGCTGGTCTGTCTGTCTGACTGGGGCTGGTCTGTCTGTCTGACTGGGGCTTTTCTGTCTGTCTGTCTGTCTGTCTGACTGGGGCTGGTCTGTCTGTCTGACTGGGGCTGGTCTGTCTGTCTGACTGGGGCTGGTCTGTCTGTCTGACTGGGGCTGGTCTGTCTGTCTGACTGGGGCTGGTCTGTCTGTCTGACTGGGGCTGGTCTGTCTGTCTGACTGGGGCTGATCTGTCTGTCTGACTGGGGCTGGTCTGTCTGTCTGTCTGTCTGACTGGGGCTGGTCTGTCTGTCTGACTGGGGCTGTCTCCTGCACCTTGCTCTTTGTGTGTTTGGCACCACATCGTTCTGTTAAATACAACATCGGCCTGTCTAATAACCTCTGCACGCTTCACAATTCATACCGATACCACAGAGACTTCATTTAAAGGTGTACTCCCATTGCCTGTTGCTCTGTCAGTCTGTGTATTAGCTTCTGGAGAAAAACCTCATTCATTTGTCCTTGAGGGGATGAGTAAAGTTTAATTGAAATGTAATTGAACTGCAAGTCAGTGTGTCGATAAAGCTCTTACTCAGACTTCTATGGCTCTAAAGGAGGGGTTGAAATAATCTGAAGAAGACATTTCATAATAAGAGTCTGAAGAAGACATTTAAATAATCTGAAGACATTTCATAATAAGAATCTGAAGACATTTCATAATAAGAATCTGAAGACATTTCATAATAAGAGTCTGAAGACATTTCATGATAAGAGTCTGAAGACATTTCATAATAAGAGTCTGAAGACATTTCATGATAAGAATCTGAAGACATTTCATAATAAGAGTCTGAAGACATTTCATGATAAGAATCTGAAGACATTTCATAATAAGAGTCTGAAGAAGACATTTAAATAATCTGAAGACATTTCATAATAAGAATCTGAAGACATTTCATAATAAGAATCTGAAGACATTTCATAATAAGAGTCTGAAGACATTTCATGATAAGAATCTGAAGACATTTCATAATAAGAGTCTGAAGACATTTCATAATAAGAGTCTGAAGACATTTCATAATAAGAGTCTGAAGACTTCATAATAAGAATCTGAAGACATTTCATAATAAGAATCTGAAGACATTTCATAATAAGAATCTGAAGACATTTCATAATAAGAATCTGAAGACATTTCATAATAAGAATCTGAAGACATTTCATAATAAGAATCTGAAGAAGACATTTCATAAGGAATTAAATCATCTGAAGAAGACATTTAAATAATCTGAAGACATTTCATAATAAGAATCTGAAGACATTTCATAATAAGAGTCTGAAGACATTTCATAATAGGAGTCTGAAGACATTTCATAATAAGAATCTGAAGACATTTCATAATAAGAGTCTGAAGACATTTCATAATAGAATCTGAAGACATTTCATAATAAGAATCTGAAAACATTTCATAATAAGATTCTGAAGACATTTCATAATAAGATTCTGAAGACATTTCATAATAAGAATCTGAAGACATTTCATAATAAGAATCTGAAGACATTTCATAATAAGAATCTGAAGACATTTCATAATAAGAATCTGAAGACATTTCATAATAAGATTCTGAAGAAGACATTTCATAATAAGATTCTGAAGAAGACATTTCATAATAAGATTCTGAAGAAGACATTTCATAAGGAATTAAATCATCTGAAGAAGACATTTAAATAATCTGAAGACATTTCATAATAGGAGTCTGAAGACATTTCATAATAGGAGTCTGAAGACATTTCATAATAGGAGTCTGAAGACATTTCATAATAAGAATCTGAAGACATTTCATAATAAGAGTCTGAAGACATTTCATAATAGAATCTGAAGACATTTCATAATAAGATTCTGAAGAAGACATTTCATAAGGAATTAAATGATCTGAAGAAGACATTTAAATAATCTGAAGACATTTCATAATAAGAATCTGAAGACATTTCATAATAAGAATCTGAAGACATTTCATAATAAGAATCTGAAGACATTTCATAATAAGAATCTGAAGACATTTCATAATAAGATTCTGAAGACATTTCATAATAAGAATCTGAAGACATTTCATAATAAGAATCTGAAAACATTTCATAATAAGATTCTGAAGACATTTCATAATAAGAATCTGAAGACATTTCATAATAAGAATCTGAAGACATTTCATAATAAGAATCTGAAGACATTTCATAATAAGAATCTGAAGACATTTCATAATAAGATTCTGAAGAAGACATTTCATAAGGAATTAAATCATCTGAAGAAGACATTTAAATAATCTGAAGACATTTCATAATAAGAATCTGAAGACATTTCATAATAAGATTCTGAAGAAGACATTTCATAATAAGAGTCTGAAGACATTTCATAATAAGAGTCTGAAGACATTTCATAATAGATTCTGAAGAAGACATTTCATAAGGAATTAAATCATCTGAAGAAGACATTTAAATAATCTGAAGACATTTCGTAATAAGAATCTGAAGACATTTCATAATAAGATTCTGAAGACATTTCATAATAAGAGTCTGAAGACATTTCATAATAAAAATCTGAAGACATTTCATAATAAGAATCTGAAAACATTTCATAATAAGATTCTGAAGACATTTCATAATAAGAATCTGAAGACATTTCATAATAAGAATCTGAAGACATTTCATAATAAGAATCTGAAGACATTTCATAATAAGATTCTGAAGAAGACATTTCATAAGGAATTAAATCATCTGAAGAAGACATTTAAATAATCTGAAGACATTTCATAATAAGAATCTGAAGACATTTCATAATAAGAATCTGAAGACATTTCATAATAAGAATCTGAAGACATTTCATAATAAGAATCTGAAGACATTTCATAATAAGATTCTGAAGAAATTTCATAATAAGATTCTGAAGACATTTCATAATAAGAATCTGAAGACATTTCATAATAAGATTCTGAAGAAGACATTTCATAATAAGATTCTGAAGAAGACATTTCATAAGGAATTAAATCATCTGAAGAAGACATTTAAATAATCTGAAGACATTTCATAATAAGAATCTGAAGACATTTCATAATAAGATTCTGAAGAAGACATTTCATAATAAGAGTCTGAAGACATTTCATAATAAGATTCTGAAGACATTTCATAATAAGATTCTGAAGACATTTCATAATAAGAATCTGAAGACATTTCATAATAAGATTCTGAAGAAGACATTTCATAAGGAATTAAATCATCTGAAGAAGACATTTAAATAATCTGAAGACATTTCATAATAAGAATCTGAAGACATTTCATAATAAGAATCTGAAGACATTTCATAATAAGATTCTGAAGACATTTCATAATAAGATTCTGAAGACATTTCATAATAAGAATCTGAAGAAGACATTTCATAATAAGATTCTGAAGAAGACATTTCATAAGGAATTAAATCATCTGAAGAAGACATTTAAATAATCTGAAGACATTTCATAATAAGAATCTGAAGACATTTCATAATAAGATTCTGAAGAAGACATTTCATAATAAGAGTCTGAAGATTTCATAATAAGAGTCTGAAGATTTCATAATAAGAGTCTGAAGACATTTCATAATAAGAGTCTGAAGACATTTCATAATAAGATTCTGAAGACATTTCATAATAAGAATCTGAAGACATTTCATAATAAGAATCTGAAGAAGACATTTCATAATAAGATTCTGAAGAAGACATTTCATAAGGAATTAAATCATCTGAAGAAGACATTTAAATAATCTGAAGACATTTCATAATAAGAATCTGAAGACATTTCATAATAAGATTCTGAAGACATTTCATAATAAGAGTCTGAAGACATTTCATAATAAGAGTCTGAAGACATTTCATAATAAGAATCTGAAGACATTTCATAATAAGAATCTGAAGAAGACATTTCATAATAAGATTCTGAAGAAGACATTTAAATAATCTGAAGACATTTCATAATAAGAATCTGAAGACATTTCATAATAAGAGTCTGAAGACATTTCATAATAGGAGTCTGAAGACATTTCATAATAGAATCTGAAGACATTTCATAATAAGAATCTGAAGACATTTCATAATAAGAATCTGAAGACATTTCATAATAAGAATCTGAAGACATTTCATAATAAGAATCTGAAGACATTTCATAATAAGATTCTGAAGAAGACATTTCATAAGGAATTAAATAATCTGAAGAAGACATTTAAATAATCTGAAGACATTTCATAATAAGAATCTGAAGACATTTCATAATAAGAATCTGAAGACATTTCATAATAAGAATCTGAAGACATTTCATAATAAGAATCTGAAGACATTTCATAATAAGAATCTGAAGACATTTCATAATAAGATTCTGAAGACATTTCATAATAAGAGTCTGAAGACATTTCATAATAAGATTCTGAAGAAGACATTTAAATTATCTGAAGACATTTCATAATAAGAATCTGAAGACATTTCATAATAAGATTCTGAAGAAGACATTTCATAAGGAATTAAATCATCTGAAGAAGACATTTAAATAATCTGAAGACATTTCATAATAAGAATCTGAAGACATTTCATAATAAGATTCTGAAGACATTTCATAATAAGAGTCTGAAGACATTTCATAATAAAAATCTGAAGACATTTCATAATAAGAATCTGAAAACATTTCATAATAAGAATCTGAAGACATTTCATAATAAGAATCTGAAGACATTTCATAATAAGATTCTGAAGACATTTCATAATAAGATTCTGAAGACATTTCATAATAAGAATCTGAAGACATTTCATAATAAGAATCTGAAGACATTTCATAATAAGAATCTGAAGACATTTCATAATAAGAATCTGAAGACATTTCATAATAAGAATCTGAAGACATTTCATAATAAGAATCTGAAGACATTTCATAATAAGAATCTGAAGACATTTCATAATAAGATTCTGAAGAAGACATTTCATAAGGAATTAAATAATCTGAAGAAGACATTTCATAAGGAATTAAATAATCTGAAGAAGACATTTAAATAATCTGAAGACATTTCATAATAAGAATCTGAAGACATTTCATAATAAGAATCTGAAGACATTTCATAATAAGAGTCTGAAGACATTTCATAATAAGAATCTGAAGACATTTCATAATAAGATTCTGAAGACATTTCATAATAAGAGTCTGAAGACATTTCATAATAAGATTCTGAAGAAGACATTTAAATTATCTGAAGACATTTCATAATAAGAATCTGAAGACATTTCATAATAAGAATCTGAAGACATTTCATAATAAGATTCTGAAGACATTTCATAATAAGAGTCTGAAGACATTTCATAATAAAAATCTGAAGACATTTCATAATAAGAATCTGAAAACATTTCATAATAAGATTCTGAAGACATTTCATAATAAGATTCTGAAGACATTTCATAATAAGAATCTGAAGACATTTCATAATAAGAATCTGAAGACATTTCATAATAAGATTCTGAAGACATTTCATAATAAGATTCTGAAGACATTTCATAATAAGAATCTGAAGACATTTCATAATAAGAATCTGAAGAAGACATTTCATAATAAGATTCTGAAGAAGACATTTCATAAGGAATTAAATCATCTGAAGAAGACATTTAAATAATCTGAAGACATTTCATAATAAGAATCTGAAGACATTTCATAATAAGATTCTGAAGAAGACATTTCATAATAAGAGTCTGAAGACATTTCATAATAAGATTCTGAAGACATTTCATAATAAGATTCTGAAGACATTTCATAATAAGATTCTGAAGACATTTCATAATAAGAATCTGAAGACATTTCATAATAAGATTCTGAAGAAGACATTTCATAAGGAATTAAATCATCTGAAGAAGACATTTAAATAATCTGAAGACATTTCATAATAAGAATCTGAAGACATTTCATAATAAGAATCTGAAGACATTTCATAATAAGATTCTGAAGACATTTCATAATAAGATTCTGAAGACATTTCATAATAAGAATCTGAAGACATTTCATAATAAGATTCTGAAGAAGACATTTCATAATAAGAGTCTGAAGACATTTCATAATAAGAATCTGAAGAAGACATTTCATAAGGAATTAAATCATCTGAAGAAGACATTTAAATAATCTGAAGACATTTCATAATAAGAATCTGAAGACATTTCATAATAAGATTCTGAAGAAGACATTTCATAATAAGATTCTGAAGAAGACATTTCATAATAAGAGTCTGAAGACATTTCATAATAAGTCTGAAGACATTTCATAATAAGAGTTTGAAGACATTTCATAATAAGAGTCTGAAGACATTTCATAATAAGAGTCTGAAGACATTTCATAATAAGAGTCTGAAGACATTTCATAATAAGAGTCTGAAGAGATTTCATAATAAGAGTCTGAAGACATTTCATAATAAGAATCTGAAGACATTTCATAATAAGAATCTGAAGAAGACATTTCATAATAAGATTCTGAAGAAGACATTTAAATAATCTGAAGACATTTCATAATAAGAGTCTGAAGACATTTCATAAGGAATTAAATCATCTGAAGAAGACTTAAATAATCTGAAGACATTTCATAATAAGAATGAAGACATTTCATAATAAGAATCTGAAGACATTTCATAATAAGAATCTGAAGACATTTCATAATAAGAATCTGAAGACATTTCATAATAAGAATCTGAAGACATTTCATAATAAGAATCTGAAGACATTTCATAATAAGAATCTGAAGACATTTCATAATAAGAATCTGAAGACATTTCATAAGGAATTAAATAATCTGAAGCCATTTCATAATAAGAGTGTGAAGAAACCATTTCACAGAAAGTGTAAAGAAGCCGTTTTCTAGGAAGTGCGTGAGTCCATTTCATTGTGGCTTGCGAAGTGGTGCCTCATTCATAAAGTGCTGTGTGGAGTGTTTTCTCTGAGGTTTCCTATGAATGACTCACCCTGTCTAACGCGTCTAATCTGGCTGTATCTCTGACCCGAGGTGCCGAGAGACAAGGGACCATGCGTATCATCAAGACATTTCATAATAGGAGTCTGAAGACATTTCATAATAGGAGTCTGCTCCCTCAGACTAGGGAGCACTGATCTGGGATCAGGTCTGATCTGGGATCAGGTCTGATCTGGGATCAGGTCTGATCTGGGATCAGGTCTGATCTGGGATCAGGTCTGATCTGGGATCAGGTCTGATCTGGGATCAGGTCTGATCTGGGATCAGGTCTGATCTGGGATCAGGTCTGATCTGGGATCAGGTCTGATCTGGGATCAGCCATTTAGCTGACCATGGAGGGAGGCTTTATTTTCACCTTTATTTAACCAGGTAGGCCAGTTGAGAACAAGTTCTCATTTACAACTGCGACCTGGCCAAGATAAAGCAAAGCTGTTAGACACAAACAACAACACAGAGTTACACACGGAATAAACTAACATACAGTAGAAAAGGCTATATACAGTGTGTGCAAATGAGGTAGATGTGGGAGGGAGGGTAGATGTGGGAGGGAGAGAGGGAGGGTAGATGAGGGAGGGAGGGAGGGTAGATGAGGGAGGGTAGATGAGGGAGGGAGGGGGTAGATGTGGGAGGGAGGTAGATGTGGGAGGGAGGGAGGGTAGATGAGGGAGGGAGGGAGGGAGGTAGATGTGGGAGGGAGGGAGGTAGATGTGGGAGGGAGGGAGGGAGGTATATGTGGGAGGGAGGGAGGTAGATGTGGGAGGGAGGTAGATGTGGGAGGGAGGGAGGGTAGATGAGGGAGGGAGGGAGGGTAGATGAGGGAGGGAGGGTGGTAGATGTGGGAGGGAGGGAGGTAGATGAGGGAGGGAGGGGGGGTAGATGAGGGAGGGAGGGGGGGTAGATGAGGGAGGGAGGGGGTAGATGAGGGAGGGAGGGGGTCGATGTGGGAGGGAGGGAGGGTAGATGAGGGAGGGAGGGAGGGTAGATGAGGGAGGGAGGGAGGGGTAGATGAGGGAGGGAGGGGGGTAGATGTTGGGAGGGGAGGGGGGTAGATGAGGGAGGGAGGGAGGGTAGATGAGGGAGGGAGGGGGGTAGATGAGGGAGGGAGGGAGGGAGGGTAGATGAGGGAGGGAGGGGGGTAGTAGATGTGGGAGGGAGGGGGGGTAGATGAGGGAGTGAGGGGGTAGATGAGGGAGGGGGAGGGTAGATGAGGGAGGGAGGGGGTAGATGAGGGAGGGAGGGAGGGTAGATTGAGGGAGGGAGGGGGAGGGTAGATGAGGGAGGAGGGGGGTAGATGAGGAGGGGAGGGGGGTAGATGTGGGAGGGGGTAGGAGGAGGGGGGTAGATGAGGGAGGGAGGGGGGTAGATGAGGGTAGATGAGGGGGGGTAGATTGTGGTGGGGAGGGGGGTAGATGAGGGAGGGGGGGGTAGATGAGGGAGGGAGGGGGGGTAGATGAGGGAGGGGGGTGGTAGATGAGGGAGGGAGGGGGGTAGATGAGGGAGGGAGGGGGGGGTAGATGTGGGAGGGGGGTAGATGAGGGAGGGAGGGAGGGGGGGTAGATGGGGGAGGGGGGTAGATGAGGGAGGGAGGGGGGGTAGATGAGGGAGGGAGGGAGGGTAGATGAGGGAGGGAGGGAGGGTAGATGAGGGGAGGGAGGGGGGTAGATGAGGGAGGGAGGGAGGTAGATGTGGGAGGGAGGGAGGTAGATGTGGAGGGAGGGTAGATGTGGGAGGGGGGGTAGATGAGGGAGGGAGGGGGGGGTAGATGTGGGAGGGAGGGAGGGTAGATGAGGGAGGGAGGGGGGGGTAGATGAGGGAGGGAGGGGGGGTAGATGAGGGAGGGAGGGGGGTAGATGAGGGAGGGAGGGGGGGTAGATGAGGGAGGGAGGGGGGTAGATGTGGGAGGGAGGGGGGGTTAGATGAGGGAGGGAGGGGGGTAGATGAGGGAGGGAGGGGGGGTAGATGTGGGAGGGAGGGGGGTAGATGAGGGAGGGGGGTAGATGTGGGAGGGAGGGGGGTTAGATGAGGGAGGGAGGGGGGGTAGATGAGGGAGGGGGGGTAGATGAGGGAGGGAGGGGGGTAGATGAGGGAGGGAGGGAGGTAGATGAGGGTAGATGAGGGAGGGAGGAGGTAGATGAGGGTAGATGAGGGAGGGAGGGAGGTAGATGAGGGTAGATGAGGGGGGGTAGATGTGCATCACCTCTTCCTCTACTGACCCCAGAGCTGTTTGTATTTCAGATGGAAGACGTGATCGATGACATCATCAGTCTTGAAATCCAGTCTCAACGATGAGTTCTTTACGTTGATCGACCCTGGCCTACAGGTGGCCAACACGGTATGTATTTAAACCTTATATACCCTGGCCTACAGGTGGCCAACACGGTATGTATTTAAACCTTATATACCCTGGCCTACAGGTGGCCAACACGGTATGTATTTAAACCTTATATACCCTGGCCTACAGGTGGCCAACACGGTATGTATTTAAACCTTATATACCCTGGCCTACAGGTGGCCAACACGGTATGTATTTAAACATTATCTAAACCTTATATACCCTGGCCTACAGGTGGCCAACACGGTATGTATTTAAACATTATCTAAACCTTATATACCCTGGCCTACAGGTGGCCAACACGGTGATGTATTTAAACATTATCTAAACCTTATATACCCTGGCCTACAGGTGGCCAACACGGTATGTATTTAAACATTATCTAAACCTTATATACCCTGGCCTACAGGTGGCCAACACGTATTTATTTAAACATTATCTAAACCTTATATACCCTGGCCTACAGGTGGCCAACACGGTATGTATTTAAACATTATCTAAACCTTATATACCTGGCCTACAGGTGGCCAACACGGTATGTATTTAAACATTATCTAAACCTTATATACCCTGGCCTACAGGTGGCCAACACGGTATGTATTTAAACATGATCTAAACCTTATATACCCTGGCCTACAGGTGGCCAACACGGTATGTATTTAAACATGATCTAAACCTTATATACCCTGGCCTACAGGTGGCCAACACGGTATGTATTTAAACATGATCTAAACCTTATATACCCTGGCCTACAGGTGGCCAACACGGTATGTATCTAAACCTTATATACCCTGGCCTACAGGTGGCCAACACGGTATGTATTTAAACATTATCTAAACCTTATATACCCTGGCCTACAGGTGGCCAACACGGTATGTATTTAAACATGATCTAAACCTTATATACCCTGGCCTACAGGTGGCCAACACTGTATTTATTTAAACATGATCTAAACCTTATATACCCTGGCCTACAGGTGGCCAACACGGTATTTATTTAAACATTATCTAAACCTTATATACCCTGGCCTACAGGTGGCCAACACGGTATTTATTTAAACATTATCTAAACCTTATATACCCTGGCCTACAGGTGGCCAACACGGTATTTATTTAAACATTATCTAAACCTTATATACCCTGGCCTACAGGTGGCCAACACAGTATGTATTTAAACATTATCTAAACCTTATATACCCTGGCCTACAGGTGGCCAACACGGTATTTATTTAAACATTATCTAAACCTTATATACCCTGGCCTACACGGTATGTATTTAAACATGATCTAAACCTTATATACCCTGGCCTACAGGGTAGGACAAGGACATATGACGATGTATTCCCTCCTGGGGATGAATGGATCATCTGTAATCCAGCTCCTTCTAAATGAAACTAATGTATGTGGATTGAGACCGCTGCCAGCTGTTCATTCTTATGGAATCCTCTTCAATCTTCTCCGGAGGCGGTCACTGAAAGTTGACCTTTGCTCTTATTGGCTTATCAACACATTGTCTTTGTGTCTCAGTTGAGTGTCCATGCTGTTTTGTGTTGTCGGAGATCATTGAGTTTTTTTTTGGAGCAGGGCAGTTAGATGTCAAGTCAGAGACAGTGGAATCGATCGATGAGGGTAAACATAGTGTTCTGACACATTGCTAACAGTGGCCAGGACAGAGTGGGACAGAGTGGGACAGAGTGGTCAGTCAACCTGGGGCGGCAGGGTAGCCTAGTGGTTAGAGCGTTGGACTAGTAACCCCCGAGCTGACAAGGTAAAAATCTGTCGTTCTGCCCCCTGAACAGGCAGTTAACCCCACTGTTCCTAGGCCGTCATTGAAAATAAGAATTTGTTCTTAACTGACTTGTCTAGTTAAATAAAGGTATAAAAAAATATAAAAAACTGCATGGCGTTGGAGGATAGACGGAGGGAGGCTGATAGCTTAAACTGTGGAGCAGAGAGCGAGAGAGCGAGCGAGAGAGCGAGCGAGAGAGAGAGAGAGAGAGAGAGAAGAGAGGTGTTCCCCCTCCGCTGAAGACATTTGTCCATTTCTCAACTGTTCCGAGAGAAAGGAGAAGTGTCGGAGCGGTTTGGCAGGAGAAATATGAGGATTTTGGTTGTTCTGCAGCATGATAACAAAATAAATAAGATGATCGAGGTAAAATGTAATGTTCTTGTTCTGTGGAATCTGTATGAAATGAATTAGAATGGTTTGTGTTTTGAAGAGGTTAGATGTGGTTTTTGACTGGATTTATTTTGGTTTCTCACTGAATTGATTTTGACATTGTAGCTTTCTACAGGCTTCTGGCTTGTGTGGTAGACATGCTAACATGTTGTCTTACTGTATTCTGTTGTTAATGAAACTGACATAGACATGCTAACATGTTTTGTTACTGTATTCTGTTGTTAATGAAACTGACGTAGACATGCTAACATGTTGTCTTACTGTATTCTGTTGTTAATGAAACTGACGTAGACATGCTAACATGTTTTCTTACTGTACTCTGGGGCTCCTGTTGTGAATATTAGATTGGTCATATTGACCGTTGAGTGATAATGTAATCAAATGGTGCACACTCAGCATGGTGTCTGTTTTTAAAGGGACATTTCGCAGTTTTCAACTGCATGTTCATCATCTTGAGCCACAACACCACATCAACATTTGTGTAAATGCACATATCGATCTCTGTAAGATGCCTGGGATAAAAGCTACTGCTAAATGGCAGTATATTATATATTTACTATGTCATTCTATAGAAAACCGCCATTTTAATGTTTTTCCATGTTTCCACTCTGAAAGCATGGCCACAGTGACAGGGACGACAGGACAAAAGGTTTTTAATCGACACAAGGGGTCAAAAATTTCCAGTAATTTCCCTCAAATTACCAGGTTTTCCAGAAGTCCTGGTTGGAGTATTCCAGATGCCCTCTGCACCCCCCCAGCAGGGAATCTGGGGAAAAGATATTGGCATTGTGCAACCCTCATCTTGTCTGTTACTTGTCTTGACATTTAGGGAGAAAAAAAAAAGTCTGGAATTCACATTATCAACGTCCCAGCGAGGTTATCAGTGAAGTCGTGTCCTGGTTTGTTGAGACTCACTAATAATCAATGTAGCTCTTAGACCTCTGATGTCACAACATGTTCTGTTCGTACTGCGTGTTCAATGGGCTTCATAGTCACTTTACGAATGACCTCGACTAACCTGTACCCCCTGCACATTGACTAGGTACCGGTACCCCCTGTATAGAGCCTCGCTATTGTTAAGTCATTTTCTTGTGTTACTTTTTTGATTGAGAAAGATTTTTTAAAATGTTAATTACTTTAGTTTATTTAGTACATAGTCTTGTTTCTTGAACTTGAGCTTTGTTGGTTAAGGGCTTGTAAGTAAACATTTCACAGTAAGGTACCTGTTGTATTCGGCGCGTGTGACAAATAACACTTGATTTGGATGAAGGAGATAGTTCGCTGCGTTAGTACTGCATTTGGGAGTTGTTGATGACCTCTGAAAGCTTGTTTTATGTTGTTGTTGTTTACACCTTGTGACTGTTGTGTGTATGCAGATGCCGGTGTCAGTGAACATGCTGGATGTGTTCAGCAGTGGAGGGATGGCTGCTCCTAACATCACCGTGTCCAACTCCTGTCCTGCTGACCTGCACACCGTCAAGACTGAGTTAACCGGTACAGGTAAATAATTCCAGTCTAAAACACACATATCTCGATCTCCCCGTCTCTCTTTCTGTCTGTAAAAAGTTCCTCTCTAAATCACACTCAATAATCACCTTTCTGTCCTGTCTGTCTCGATCTCAACTTTCTGACTGTCTATTTCTCCCACTTAATACCCTGTCCCTGTTTCTGTGTCTGTCTGTCTGTCTGTCTCGATCTCAACTTTCTGACTGTCTATTTCTCCCACTTAATACCCTGTCCCTGTTTCTGTGTCTGTCTGTCTCGATCTCAACTTTCTGACTGTCTATTTCTCCCACTTAATACTCTGTCCCTGTTTCTGTGTCTGTCTGTCTGTCTGTCTGTCTCGATCTCAACTTTCTGACTGTCTATTTCTCCCACTTAATACCCTGTCCCTGTTTCTGTGTCTGTCTGTCTGTCTGTCTCGATCTCAACTTTCTGACTGTCTATTTCTCCCACTTAATACCCTGTCCCTGTTTCTGTGTCTGTCTGTCTCGATCTCAACTTTCTGACTGTCTATTTCTCCCACTTAATACTCTGTCCCTGTTTCTGTGTCTGTCTGTCTGTCTGTCTGTCTGTCTGTCTGTCTCGATCTCAACTTTCTGACTGTCTATTTCTCCCACTTAATACCCTGTCCCTGTTTCTGTGTCTGTCTGTCTCGATCTCAACTTTCTGACTGTCTATTTCTCCCACTTAATACCCTGTCCCTGTTTCTGTGTCTGTCTGTCTGTCTGTCTCGATCTCAACTTTCTGACTGTCTATTTCTCCCACTTAATACCCTGTCCCTGTTTCTGTGTCTGTCTGTCTGTCTGTCTCGATCTCAACTTTCTGACTGTCTATTTCTCCCACTTAATACCCTGTCCCTGTTTCTGTGTCTGTCTGTCTGTCTGTCTGTCTCGATCTCAACTTTCTGACTGTCTATTTCTCCCACTTAATACCCTGTCCCTGTTTCTGTGTCTGTCTGTCTGTCTGTCTGTCTGTCTGTCTGTCTGTCTGTCTGTCTGTCTCGATCTCAACTTTCTGACTGTCTATTTCTCCCACTTAATACTCTGTCCCTGTGTCTGTCTGTCTGTCTGTCTCGATCTCAACTTTCTGACTGTCTATTTCTCCCACTTAATACTCTGTCCCTGTTTCTGTGTCTGTCTGTCTGTCTGTCTCGATCTCAACTTTCTGACTGTCTATTTCTCCCACTTAATACCCTGTCCCTGTTTCTGTGTCTGTCTGTCTGTCTGTCTGTCTGTCTGTCTGTCTGTCTGTCTGTCTCGATCTCAACTTTCTGACTGTCTATTTCTCCCACTTAATACTCTGTCCCTGCGTCTGTCTGTCTGTCTGTCTCGATCTCAACTTTCTGACTGTCTATTTCTCCCACTTAATACTCTGTCCCTGTTTCTGTGTCTGTCTGTCTGTCTCGATCTCAACTTTCTGACTGTCTATTTCTCCCACTTAATACCCTGTCCCTGTTTCTGTGTCTGTCTGTCTGTCTGTCTGTCTCGATCTCAACTTTCTGACTGTCTATTTCTCCCACTTAATACCCTGTCCCTGTTTCTGTGTCTGTCTGTCTGTCTGTCTCGATCTCAACTTTCTGACTGTCTATTTCTCCCACTTAATACCCTGTCCCTGTTTCTGTGTCTGTCTGTCTGTCTGTCTGTCTCGATCTCAACTTTCTGACTGTCTATTTCTCCCACTTAATACCCTGTCCCTGTTTCTGTGTCTGTCTGTCTGTCTGTCTCGATCTCAACTTTCTGACTGTCTATTTCTCCCACTTAATACCCTGTCCCTGTTTCTGTGTCTGTCTGTCTGTCTGTCTGTCTGTCTGTCTGTCTCGATCTCAACTTTCTGACTGTCTATTTCTCCCACTTAATACTCTGTCCCTGTGTCTGTCTGTCTGTCTGTCTCGATCTCAACTTTCTGACTGTCTATTTCTCCCACTTAATACTCTGTCCCTGTTTCTGTGTCTGTCTGTCTGTCTGTCTCGATCTCAACTTTCTGACTGTCTATTTCTCCCACTTAATACCCTGTCCCTGTTTCTGTGTCTGTCTGTCTGTCTGTCTGTCTCGATCTCAACTTTCTGACTGTCTATTTCTCCCACTTAATACCCTGTCCCTGTTTCTGTGTCTGTCTGTCTGTCTGTCTGTCTCGATCTCAACTTTCTGACTGTCTATTTCTCCCACTTAATACCCTGTCCCTGTTTCTGTGTCTGTCTGTCTGTCTGTCTGTCTGTCTGTCTGTCTGTCTGTCTGTCTGTCTCGATCTCAACTTTCTGACTGTCTATTTCTCCCACTTAATACTCTGTCCCTGCGTCTGTCTGTCTGTCTGTCTGTCTCGATCTCAACTTTCTGACTGTCTATTTCTCCCACTTAATACTCTGTCCCTGTTTCTGTGTCTGTCTGTCTGTCTGTCTCGATCTCAACTTTCTGACTGTCTATTTCTCCCACTTAATACCCTGTCCCTGTTTCTGTGTCTGTCTGTCTGTCTGTCTGTCTCGATCTCAACTTTCTGACTGTCTATTTCTCCCACTTAATACCCTGTCCCTGTTTCTGTGTCTGTCTGTCTGTCTGTCTCGATCTCAACTTTCTGACTGTCTATTTCTCCCACTTAATACCCTGTCCCTGTTTCTGTGTCTGTCTGTCTGTCTGTCTCGATCTCAACTTTCTGACTGTCTATTTCTCCCACTTAATACCCTGTCCCTGTTTCTGTGTCTGTCTGTCTCGATCTCAACTTTCTGACTGTCTATTTCTCCCACTTAATACCCTGTCCCTGTTTCTGTGTCTGTCTGTCTGTCTCGATCTCAACTTTCTGACTGTCTATTTCTCCCACTTAATACCCTGTCCCTGTTTCTGTGTCTGTCTGTCTGTCTGTCTGTCTGTCTGTCTCGATCTCAACTTTCTGACTGTCTATTTCTCCCACTTAATACCCTGTCCCTGTTTCTGTGTCTGTCTGTCTGTCTGTCTCGATCTCAACTTTCTGACTGTCTATTTCTCCCACTTAATACCCTGTCCCTGTTTCTGTGTCTGTCTGTCTGTCTGTCTCGATCTCAACTTTCTGACTGTCTATTTCTCCCACTTAATACCCTGTCCCTGTTTCTGTGTCTGTCTGTCTGTCTGTCTGTCTGTCTGTCTGTCTGTCTCGATCTCAACTTTCTGACTGTCTATTTCTCCCACTTAATACTCTGTCCCTGTGTCTGTCTGTCTGTCTGTCTCGATCTCAACTTTCTGACTGTCTATTTCTCCCACTTAATACTCTGTCCCTGTTTCTGTGTCTGTCTGTCTGTCTGTCTCGATCTCAACTTTCTGACTGTCTATTTCTCCCACTTAATACCCTGTCCCTGTTTCTGTGTCTGTCTGTCTGTCTGTCTGTCTCGATCTCAACTTTCTGACTGTCTATTTCTCCCACTTAATACCCTGTCCCTGTTTCTGTGTCTGTCTGTCTGTCTGTCTCGATCTCAACTTTCTGACTGTCTATTTCTCCCACTTAATACCCTGTCCCTGTTTCTGTGTCTGTCTGTCTCGATCTCAACTTTCTGACTGTCTATTTCTCCCACTTAATACCCTGTCCCTGTTTCTGTGTCTGTCTGTCTGTCTGTCTCGATCTCAACTTTCTGACTGTCTATTTCTCCCACTTAATACCCTGTCCCTGTTTCTGTGTCTGTCTGTCTGTCTGTCTGTCTCGATCTCAACTTTCTGACTGTCTATTTCTCCCACTTAATACTCTGTCCCTGTTTCTGTGTCTGTCTGTCTGTCTGTCTCGATCTCAACTTTCTGACTGTCTATTTCTCCCACTTAATACCCCGTCCCTGTTTCTGTGTCTGTCTGTCTGTCTGTCTCGATCTCAACTTTCTGACTGTCTATTTCTCCCACTTAATACCCTGTCCCTGTTTCTGTGTCTGTCTCTCTCGATCTCAACTTTCTGACTGTCTATTTCTCCCACTTAATACCCTGTCCCTGTTTCTGTGTCTGTCTGTCTGTCTGTCTGTCTGTCTCGATCTCAACTTTCTGACTGTCTATTTCTCCCACTTAATACCCTGTCCCTGTTTCTGTGTCTGTCTCTCTCGATCTCAACTTTCTGACTGTCTATTTCTCCCACTTAATACCCTGTCCCTGTTTCTGTGTCTCTCTCTCTTTCTCTTTTTGACTTCTATCTCCTCCCCCGCTCTCTTTTCTTTATTTAAAGTTCTTACTCAGCATTGCTCACCCCCAACTTCCCCTGTCCAGTCAGTCAGTCAGTCACACCCTGAACCCAGCCTGTTCCTCATTACAAAGCTCTGCCTCAGCCCCTCCGTTGAACCTGCTCACTTATTCCCTCTTCACTGTTTCACAATTTCATCTCACGGAGTAAAATCTCTGCGAACTATAATCTTATGACTGTTTTGACATTCTGAACATACATGCTGTTTTTAATATATTGCTATCGGCGTGCTAAATGTTGATTTTGAAATTGTGTCTTCTAGAGGTGGAGGCTAAAGCTATGATGAAGGAACGACAGAAAAAGGACAATCATAACCAGAGTGAGTATAAATGCAATACTTGGATACCATAATATAAGTGTATTTTTAGGTAGGTTGTTTTAACAGTTGGTGACCACCTTGGTGATAATGTTGACGTGTGTTACGGCTGTTCCTAGTTGAGAGACGGAGGAGGTTCAACATCAACGATCGCATCAAGGAACTGGGAGCTCTCATCCCCAAATCGAGTGACCCGTGAGTAGCTCCCCCCCCCCCCCACTGCTACTGTATATATTTCACCATCTCACTGTTTTCTTTCTCCTCACTGACCCCCCCTGCTACAACATAGTATCTAACCATGCCGCTGTTCCTTTGTCCTCACTGACCCCCCCTGCTACAACATAGTATCTAACCATGCCGCTGTTCCTTTCTCCTCACTGACCCCCCCTGCTACAACATAGTATCTAACCATGCCGCTGTTACTTTCTCCTCACTGATCCCCCTGCTACGGAGACAGGGAGACGCGTTGGAACAAGGGCACCATCCTGAAGGCGTCTGTGGACTACATTAGGAGGCTGCAGAAGGAGCAGCAGAGAGCCAAGGAGGTGGAGACCAGACAGAGGAAACTGGAGCACAGCAACCGTAACCTACTGCTACGTATACAGGTAATAATGACAGTAACCTACCTATACAGGTAATACTGACAGTAACCTACCTATACAGGTAATAATGACAGTAACCTACCTATACAGGTAATACTGACAGTAACCTACCTATACAGGTAATACTGACAGTAACCTACTGCTACCTATACAGGTAATAATGACAGTAACCTACCTATACAGGTAATACTGACAGTAACCTACCTATACAGGTAATACTGACAGTAACCTACTGCTACCTATACAGGTAATACTGACAGTAACCTACTGCTACCTATACAGGTAATACTGACAGTAACCTACCGCTACCTATACAGGTAATACTGACAGTAACCTACCTATACAGGTAACACTGACAGTAACCTACCGCTACCTATACAGGTAATACTGACAGTAACCTACCTATACAGGTAACACTGACAGTAACCTACTGCTACCTATACAGGTAACACTGACAGTAACCTACCGCTACCTATACAGGTAATACTGACAGTAACCTACCGCTACCTATACAGGTAATACTGACAGTAACCTACCTATACAGGTAATACTGACAGTAACCTACCTATACAGGTAATACTGACAGTAACCTACCTATACAGGTAATACTGACAGTAACCTACCTATACAGGTAATACTGACAGTAACATACTGCTACCTATACAGGTAACACTGACAGTAACCTACCGCTACCTATACAGGTAATACTGACAGTAACCTACCGCTACCTATACAGGTAACACTGACAGTAACCTACTGCTACCTATACAGGTAATACTGACAGTAACCTACCGCTACCTATACAGGTAATACTGACAGTAACCTACCGCCACCTATACAGGTAATAATGACAGTAACCTACTGGTACCGATACAGGTAACACTGACAGTAACCTACTGTTACCTATACAGGTAATACTGACAGTAACCTACCGCTACCTATACAGGTAATACTGACAGTAACCTACCGCTACCTATACAGGTAATAATGACAGTAACCTACTGGTACCGATACAGGTAATACTGACAGTAACCTACTGGTACCGATACAGGTAACACTGACAGTAACATACTGCTACCTATACAGGTAATACTGACAGTAACCTACTGCTACCTATACAGGTAACACTGACCGTAACCTACCTATACAGGTAACACTGACAGTAACCTACTGCTACCTATACAGGTAATACTGACAGTAACCTACTGCTACCTATACAGGTAATACTGACAGTAACCTACTGCTGCCTATACAGGTAACACTGACAGTAACCTATTGCTACCTATACAGGTAACACTGACAGTAACCTATTGCTACCTATACAGGTAATACTGTCAGTAACCTACTGCTACCTATACAGGTAACACTGACAGTAACCTATTGCTACCTATACAGGTAATACTGACAGTAACCTACTGCTACCTATACAGGTAATACTGACAGTAACCTACTGCTACCTATACAGGTAATAATGACAGTAACCTACCTATACAGGTAATACTGACAGTAACCTACTGCTACCTATACAGGTAATACTGACAGTAACCTACTGCTGCCTATACAGGTAACACTGACAGTAACCTATTGCTACCTATACAGGTAACACTGACAGTAACCTACTGCTACCTATACAGGTAATACTGACAGTAACCTACTGCTACCTATACAGGTAATACTGACAGTAACCTACTGCTACCTATACAGGTAATAATGACAGTAACCTACCTATACAGGTAACACTGACAGTAACCTACTGCTACCTATACAGGTAATACTGACAGTAACCTACTGCTACCTATACAGGTAACACTGACAGTAACATACTGCTACCTATACAGGTAATACTGACAGTAACCTACTGCTACCTATACAGGTAATACTGACAGTAACCTACTGCTACCTATACAGGTAATACTGACAGTAACCTACTGCTACCTATACAGGTAATACTGACAGTAACCTACTGCTACCTATACAAGTAATAATGACAGTAACCTACCGCTACCTATACAGGTAATACTGACAGTAACCTACCGCTACCTATACAGGTAATACTGACTGTAACCTACCGCTACCTATTCAGGTAATACTGACAGTAACCTACCGCTACCTATACAGGTAATACTGACAGTAACCTACTGCTACCTATACAGGTAATAATGACAGTAACCTACCTATACAGGTAATACTGACAGTAACCTACCTATACAGGTAATACTGACAGTAACCTACTGCTACCTATACAGGTAATACTGACAGTAACCTACTGCTACCTATACAGGTAATACTGACAGTAACCTACCTATACAGGTAATACTGACAGTAACCTACTGCTACCTATACAGGTAATACTGACAGTAACCTACCTATACAGGTAACACTGACAGTAACCTACTGCTACCTATACAGGTAACACTAACAGTAACCTACCGCTACCTATACAGGTAATACTGACAGTAACCTACCGCTACCTATACAGGTAACACTGACAGTAACCTACTGCTACCTATACAGGTAATACTGACAGTAACCTACCGCTACCTATACAGGTAATACTGACAGTAACCTACCGCTACCTATACAGGTAATACTGACAGTAACCTACTGGTACCGATACAGGTAACACTGACAGTAACATACTGCTACCTATACAGGTAATACTGACAGTAACCTACTGCTACCTATACAGGTAACACTGACCGTAACCTACCTATACAGGTAACACTGACAGTAACCTACTGCTACCTATACAGGTAATACTGACAGTAACCTACTGCTACCTATACAGGTAATACTGACAGTAACCTACTGCTGCCTATACAGGTAACACTGACAGTAACCTATTGCTACCTATACAGGTAACACTGACAGTAACCTATTGCTACCTATACAGGTAATACTGACAGTAACCTACTGCTACCTATACAGGTAACACTGACAGTAACCTATTGCTACCTATACAGGTAATACTGACAGTAACCTACTGCTACCTATACAGGTAATACTGACAGTAACCTACTGCTACCTATACAGGTAATAATGACAGTAACCTACCTATACAGGTAATACTGACAGTAACCTACTGCTACCTATACAGGTAACACTGACAGTAACCTACTGCTACCTATACAGGTAATACTGACAGTAACCTACTGCTACCTATACAGGTAATACTGACAGTAACCTACTGCTACCTATACAGATAATAATGACAGTAACCTACCTATACAGGTAACACTGACAGTAACCTACTGCTACCTATACAGGTAATACTGACAGTAACCTACTGCTACCTATACAGGTAACACTGACAGTAACCTACTGCTACCTATACAGGTAACACTGACAGTAACCTACTGCTACCTATACAGGTAACACTGACAGTAACATACTGCTACCTATACAGGTAATACTGACAGTAACCTACTGCTACCTATACAGGTAATACTGACAGTAACCTACTGCTACCTATACAGGTAATACTGACAGTAACCTACTGCTACCTATACAGGTAATACTGACAGTAACCTACCTATACAGGTAATACTGACAGTAACCTACTGCTACCTATACAGGTAATAATGACAGTAACCTACCGCTACCTATACAGGTAATACTGACAGTAACCTACCGCTACCTATACAGGTAATACTGACTGTAACCTACCGCTATCTATACAGGTAATACTGACAGTAACCTACCGCTACCTATACAGGTAATACTGACAGTAACCTACCGCTACCTATACAGGTAATACTGACAGTAACCTACCGCTACCTATACAGGTAATACTGACAGTAACCTACCGCTACCTATACAGGTAATACTGACAGTAACCTACCGCTACCTATACAGGTAATACTGACAGTAACCTACCGCTACCTATACAGGTAATACTGACAGTAACCTACCGCTACCTATACAGGTAATACTGACAGTAACCTACTGCTACCTATACAGGTAATACTGACAGTAACCTACTGCTACCTATACAGGTAATAATGACAGTAACCTACTGCTACCTATACAGGTAATACTGACAGTAACCTACCGCTACCTATACAGGTAATACTGACAGTAACCTACTGCTACCTATACAGGTAATACTGACAGTAACCTACCTATACAGGTAACACTGACGGTAACCTACCGCTACCTATACAGGTAATAATGACAGTAACCTACTGCTACCTATACAGGTAATACTGACAGTAACCTACCTATACAGGTAATACTGACAGTAACCTACTGCTACCTATACAGGTAATACTGACAGTAACCTACTGCTACCTATACAGGTAATACTGACAGTAACATACATACTGCTACCTATACAGGTAATACTGACAGTAACATACATACTGCTACCTATACAGGTAATACTGACAGTAACCTACCTATACAGGTAATAATGACAGTAACCTACTGCTACCTATACAGGTAATACTGACAGTAACCTACCTATACAGGTAATACTGACAGTAACCTACTGCTACCTATACAGGTAATAATGACAGTAACCTACTGCTACCTATACAGGTAATACTGACAGTAACATACATACTGCTACCTATACAGGTAATACTGACAGTAACATACATACTGCTACCTATACAGGTAATACTGACAGTAACCTACCTATACAGGTAATAATGACAGTAACCTACTGCTACCTATACAGGTAATACTGACAGTAACCTACTGCTACCTATACAGGTAATACTGACAGTAACCTACCTATACAGGTAATACTGACAGTAACCTACTGCTACCTATACAGGTAACACTGACGGTAACCTACTGCTACCTATACAGGTAATACTGACAGTAACCTACCTATACAGGTAACACTGACGGTAACCTACCTATACAGGTAATACTGACAGTAACCTACTGCTACCTATACAGGTAACACTGACGGTAACCTACTGCTGCCTATACAGGTAATACTGACAGTAACATACTGCTACCTATACAGGTAATACTGACAGTAACCTACCTATACAGGTAATACTGACAGTAACATACTGCTACCTATACAGGTAATACTAACAGTAACCTACCTATACAGGTAATACTGACAGTAACATACTGCTACCTATACAGGTAATACTGACAGTAACATACCTAAACAGATAATGCTGACGGTAACCTACTGCTACCTATACAGGTAATACTGACAGTAACATACTGCTACCTATACAGGTAATACTGACAGTAACCTACCTATACAGGTAATACTGACAGTAACATACTGCTACCTATACTGGTAATACTGACAGTAACCTACCTATACAGGTAACACTGACAGTAACCTACCTATACAGGTAATACTGACAGTAACCTACCTATACAGGTAATACTGACAGTAACATACTGCTACCTATACAGGTAATACTGACAGTAACCTACCTATACAGTTAACACTGACAGTAACCTACCTATACAGGTAATACTGACAGTAACCTACTGCTACCTATACAGGTAACACTGAGAGTAACCTACTGCTACCTATACAGGTAATACTGACAGTAACCTACCTATACAGGTAATAATGACAGTAACCTACTGCTACCTATACAGGTAATACTGACAGTAACCTACTGCTACCTATACAGGTAATACTGACAGTAACATACTGCTACCTATACAGGTAATACTGACAGTAACATACTGCTACCTATACAGGTAATACTGACAGTAACATACTGCTACCTATACAGGTAATACTGACAGTAACCTACCTATACAGGTAATACTGACAGTAACCTACTGCTACCTATACAGGTAATACTGACAGTAACATACATACTGCTACCTATACAGGTAACACTGACAGTAACCTACCTATACAGGTAATACTGACAGTAACCTACTGCTACCTATTCAGGTAACACTGAGAGTAACCTACTGCTACCTATACAGGTAATACTGACAGTAACCTACCTATACAGGTAATAATGACAGTAACCTACTGCTACCTATACAGGTAATACTGACAGTAACCTACTGCTACCTATACAGGTAATACTGACAGTAACCTACTGCTACCTATACAGGTAATAATGACAGTAACCTACTGCTACCTATACAGGTAATAATGACAGTAACCTACTGCTACCTATACAGGTAATACTGACAGTAACATACTGCTACCTATACAGGTAATACTGACAGTAACCTACTGCTACCTATACAGGTAATACTGACAGTAACCTACCTATACAGGTAATACTGACAGTAACCTACTGCTACCTATACAGGTAACACTGACGGTAACCTACTGCTACCTATACAGGTAATACTGACAGTAACCTACCTATACAGGTAACACTGACGGTAACCTACCTATACAGGTAATACTGACAGTAACCTACTGCTACCTATACAGGTAACACTGACGGTAACCTACTGCTGCCTATACAGGTAATACTGACAGTAACATACTGCTACCTATACAGGTAATACTGACAGTAACCTACCTATACAGGTAATACTGACAGTAACATACTGCTACCTATACAGGTAATACTGACAGTAACCTACCTATACAGGTAATACTGACAGTAACATACTGCTACCTATACAGGTAATACTAACAGTAACCTACCTATACAGGTAATACTGACAGTAACATACTGCTACCTATACAGGTAATACTGACAGTAACATACCTAAACAGATAATGCTGACAGTAACCTACTGCTACCTATACAGGTAATACTGACAGTAACATACTGCTACCTATACAGGTAATACTGACAGTAACCTACCTATACAGGTAATACTGACAGTAACATACTGCTACCTATACTGGTAATACTGACAGTAACCTACTGCTACCTATACAGGTAACACTGACAGTAACCTACCTATACAGGTAATACTGACAGTAACCTACCTATACAGGTAATACTGACAGTAACATACTGCTACCTATACAGGTAACACTGAGAGTAACCTACTGCTACCTATACAGGTAATACTGACAGTAACCTACCTATACAGGTAATAATGACAGTAACCTACTGCTACCTATACAGGTAATACTGACAGTAACATACTGCTACCTATACAGGTAATACTGACAGTAACATACTGCTACCTATACAGGTAATACTGACAGTAACATACTGCTACCTATACAGGTAATACTGACAGTAACATACTGCTACCTATACAGGTAATACTGACAGTAACATACTGCTACCTATACAGGTAATACTGACAATAACATACTGCTACCTATACAGGTAATACTGACAGTAACATACTGCTACCTATACAGGTAATAATGACAGTAACCTACTGCTACCTATACAGGTAATACTGACAGTAACCTACCTATACAGGTAATACTGACAGTAACCTACCTATACAGGTAACACTGACAATAACCTACCTATACAGGTAACACTGACAGTAACCTACCTATACAGGTAATACTGACAGTAACCTACCTATACAGGTAATACTGACAGTAACCTACCTATACAGGTAATACTGACAGTAACCTACCTATACAGGTAATACTGACAGTAACCTACCTATACAGGTAATACTGACAGTAACCTACCTATACAGGTAATACTGACAGTAACCTACCTATACAGGTAATACTGACAGTAACCTACCTATACAGGTAATACTGACAGTAACCTACCTATACAGGTAATAATGACAGTAACCTACTGCTACCTATACAGGTAATACTGACAGTAACCTACCTATACAGGTAATACTGACAGTAACCTACCTATACAGGTAACACTGACAGTAACCTACCTATACAGGTAATACTGACAGTAACCTACCTATACAGGTAATACTGACAGTAACCTACCTATACAGGTAATACTGACAGTAACCTACCTATACAGGTAATACTGACAGTAACCTACCTATACAGGTAATACTGACAGTAACCTACCTATACAGGTAATACTGACAGTAACCTACCTATACAGGTAATACTGACAGTAACCTACCTATACAGGTAATACTGACAGTAACCTACTGCTACCTACAGGTAATACTGACAGTAACCTACCTATACAGGTAATACTGACAGTAACCTACCTATACAGGTAATACTGACAGTAACCTACCTATACAGGTAATACTGACAGTAACCTACCTATACAGGTAACACTGACAGTAACCTACCTATACAGGTAATACTGACAGTAACCTACCTATACAGGTAATACTGACAGTAACCTACCTATACAGGTAATACTGACAGTAACCTACCTATACAGGTAATACTGACAGTAACCTACCTATACAGGTAATACTGACAGTAACCTACCTATACAGGTAATACTGACAGTAACCTACCTATACAGGTAATACTGACAGTAACCTACCTATACAGGTAATACTGACAGTAACCTACCTATACAGGTAATACTGACAGTAATACTGACAGTAACCTACTGCTACCTATACAGGTAATACTGACAGTAACCTACCTATACAGGTAACACTGACAGTAACATACTGTTACCTATACAGGTAATACTGACAGTAACATACATACTGCTACCTATACAGGTAATACTGACAGTAACCTACCTATACAGGTAATACTGACAGTAACCTATTGCTACCTATACAGGTAACACTGACAGTAACATACTGCTACCTATACTGGTAATACTGACAGTAACCTACCTATACAGGTAACACTGACAGTAACCTACCTATACAGGTAATACTGACAGTAACCTACCTATACAGGTAATACTGACAGTAACATACTGCTACCTATACAGGTAACACTGAGAGTAACCTACCTATACAGGTAATAATGACAGTAACCTACTGCTACCTATACAGGTAATACTGACAGTAACCTACTGCTACCTATACAGGTAATACTGACAGTAACCTACTGCTACCTATACAGGTAATACTGACAGTAACATACTGCTACCTATACAGGTAATACTGACAGTAACCTACCTATACAGGTAACACTGACAGTAACCTACCTATACAGGTAATACTGACAGTAACCTACCTATACAGGTAATACTGACAGTAACCTACCTATACAGGTAATACTGACAGTAACCTACCTATACAGGTATACTGACAGTAACCTACCTATACAGGTAATACTGACAGTAACCTACCTATACAGGTAACACTGACAGTAACCTACCTATACAGGTAATACTGACAGTAACCTACCTATACAGGTAACACTGACAGTAACCTACCTATACAGGTAATACTGACAGTAACCTACCTATACAGGTAACACTGACAGTAACCTACCTATACAGGTAATACTGACAGTAACCTACCTATACAGGTAATACTGACAGTAACCTACCTATACAGGTAATACTGACAGTAACCTACCTATACAGGTAATACTGACAGTAACCTACCTATACAGGTAATACTGACAGTAACCTACCTATACAGGTAATACTGACAGTAACCTACCTATACAGGTAACACTGACAGTAACCTACCTATACAGGTAATACTGACAGTAACCTACCTATACAGGTAATACTGACAGTAACCTACCTATACAGGTAATACTGACAGTAACCTACCTATACAGGTAATACTGACAGTAACCTACCTATACAGGTAATACTGACAGTAACCTACCTATACAGGTAATACTGACAGTAACCTACCTATACAGGTAATACTGACAGTAACCTACCTATACAGGTAACACTGACAGTAACCTACTGCTACCTATACAGGTAATACTGACAGTAACCTACTGCTACCTATACAGGTAATACTGACAGTAACATACTGCTACCTATACAGGTAATACTGACAGTAACCTACCTATACAGGTAACACTGACAGTAACATACTGTTACCTATACAGGTAATACTGACAGTAACATACATACTGCTACCTATACAGGTAATACTGACAGTAACCTACCTATACAGGTAATACTGACAGTAACCTATTGCTACCTATACAGGTAACACTGACAGTAACATACTGCTACCTATACTGGTAACACTGACAGTAACCTACCTATACAGGTAACACTGACAGTAACCTACCTATACAGGTAATACTGACAGTAACCTACCTATACAGGTAATACTGACAGTAACATACTGCTACCTATACAGGTAACACTGAGAGTAACCTACCTATACAGGTAATAATGACAGTAACCTACTGCTACCTATACAGGTAATACTGACAGTAACCTACTGCTACCTATACAGGTAATACTGACAGTAACATACTTCTACCTATACAGGTAATACTGACAGTAACCTACTGCTACCTATACAGGTAATACTGACAGTAACATACTGCTACCTATACAGGTAATACTGACAGTAACCTACTGCTACCTATACAGGTAATACTGACAGTAACCTACCTATACAGGTAACACTGACAGTAACCTACTGCTACCTATACAGGTAACACTGACAGTAACATACTGCTACCTATACAGGTAATACTGACAGTAACCTACTGCTACCTATACAGGTAATACTGACAGTAACATACATACTGCTACCTATACAGGTAATAATGACAGTAACATACTGCTACCTATACAGGTAATACTGACAGTAACCTACTGCTACCTATACAGGTAATACTGACAGTAACATACTGCTACCTATACAGGTAACACTGACAGTAACATACTGCTACCTATACAGGTAATACTGACAGTAACCTACTGCTACCTATACAGGTAATACTGACAGTAACATACATACTGCTACCTATACAGGTAACACTGACAGTAACATACTGCTACCTATACAGGTAATACTGACAGTAACCTACTGCTACCTATACAGGTAATACTGACAGTAACATACTGCTACCTATACAGGTAATACTGACAGTAACCTACTGCTACCTATACAGGTAATACTGACAGTAACCTACTGCTACCTATACAGGTAATACTGACAGTAACATACTGCTACCTATACAGGTAATACTGACAGTAACCTACCTATACAGGTAACACTGACGGTAACCTACTGCTACCTATACAGGTAACACTGACAGTAACATACTGCTACCTATACAGGTAATACTGACAGTAACCTACCTATACAGGTAACACTGACAGTAACATACTGCTACCTATACAGGTAATACTGACAGTAACCTACTGCTACCTATACAGGTAATACTGACAGTAACATACATACTGCTACCTATACAGGTAATACTGACAGTAACATACCTAAACAGGTAATACTGACAGTAACATACTGCTACCTATACAGGTAATACTGACAGTAACCTACTGCTACCTATACAGGTAATACTGACAGTAACCTACTGCTACCTATACAGGTAATACTGACAGTAACCTACTGCTACCTATACAGGTAATACTGACAGTAACCTACTGCTACCTATACAGGTAATACTGACAGTAACCTACCTATACAGGTAATACTGACAGTAACCTACTGCTACCTATACAGGTAATACTGACAGTAACCTACCTATACAGGTAACACTGACAGTAACCTACCTATACAGGTAATACTGACAGTAACCTACCTATACAGGTAATACTGACAGTAACCTACCTATACAGGTAATACTGACAGTAACCTACCTATACAGGTAATACTGACAGCAACCTACCTATACAGGTAATACTGACAGTAACCCACTGCTACCTATACAGGTAATACTGACAGTAACCTACCTATACAGGTAATACTGACAGTAACCTACTGCTACCTATACAGGTAATACTGACAGTAACCTACCGCGACCTATACAGGTAATACTGACAGTAACATACATACTGCTACCTATACAGGTAATACTGACAGTAACATACTGCTACCTATACAGGTAATACTGACAGTAACCTACCGCTACCTATACAGGTAATACTCACACCTAGGTAGACTGGGAAGGAAGTGTTCTGGTCGGGAGACTGGGAGGGAAGGGTCAGGGGTCGGAAGACTGGGAGGGAAGGGTTAGGGGTCGGGAGACTGGGAGGGAAGGGGTCGAGAGACTGGGAGGGAAGGGTCGGTAGACTGGGAGGGAAGGGTTAGGGCTAAGGAAATGAAGACCAGACCAATCCTACTGCTATGAAATCAAGCTAGAAAGATTTTCCTCGTGTGACAAGTCAATCAGTGTACAGCAAGGAAGTCTGGTAATTAACTCTTTGGAAGGTAAATGGTAAATTGTCTTAGGGAAAAATCTATCAACGCTGGCATCCCCCAGGGCAGTGTTCCAGGGCCTCTACTATTTTTACTGTACTATAATTAAGCAATAAGGTAATAAGGCATGAGACCCTGTGCATTAATAATCATACCTAAGGGCTGTTCTTAGGCTTAACGCCAATAGTTTAAGTGTTGACTATTGTTGTTTCTCTCCACAGGAGCTTGAGATGCAGGCCCGCCTCCATGGCCTCTCCACCCCCGCCTCTTCCTCCCAAGGCAGCTCCTCCTCACACCTAAGCCTATCACAGTCCCTGGACCCTAGCACGGGCGACGCCCTCTCCAGGACCCTCCTCTCCCTGAGTGGTGGCCAAGGCTTCCAGGCCGCCTCCCCCTCCTTCCTGTCTCCACCCCCCTCGGCCTCTCCGGTTGGTCTGATGACAATGGGCAGCCCCTTGGATCTGGACTCTCTGAGCTTCTCTGACCTGGATGACCCGTCGGCCGCAGCCTTCCACGCCTCCCTGCTGCCGGACATGGGTCTGGGGGACATCCTGATGGACGACAGGGGACTGGGGATGTCCTCTGTTGGGGGCAGAGACCCCCTGCTCTCCTCCGTCTCCCCGGGAGTCTCCAAGACCTCTAGTCGCAGGAGCAGCTTCAGCATGGAGGAAGATTTGTGACTGATGTAGACCCTAGACACCCTAGCCCCTACACTGTTAGGGAGGAACACATTCAGCATGAAGGAAGACCTGTGACTGGGTTGAGTCCCAAACCAACTCCTAGACCCTACACTGCTAGGGAGGAACAGATTCAGCATGAAGGAAGACCTGTGATTGATATAAAGGGACTCTAGATCCTAATCCATAGCCCTTACACCCTAGACCCTACACTGCTAGGCAGGAACATAATCAGCATGGAGGAAGACCTGTGACTGGAGCTGAGTCCCAAACCAACTCTTAGACCCTACACCCTAGACTAAACCCTATACCCTTAGACAGTTCATGTAGATCTGAGAGATTTGGAAAATAGTAAACATGGCAAAACATCCCAGCCAGTAGAATCATACCAGAGTGTGTATATCAATCCAGCAGGAGAGGGTTCAGGATTTACAGCTTATTGTCTTCTGGTTCTTCCCAACTGGGATTTCTCTAAGAAAACAAAACAAACATGGGAATTTTGGGAAATTTGAAGGGAATTTTAGTTTATTCTAGACTAGAATGTGTAGAAATAATTCCTGGTCCCTGTGGTGATGACGGAATCCATTCCAAATATTTTATCGCTATGCGTGTGAAAAAATTTAATAAAAAAAAAAAATAACCAAATAGAATAGATATATGGAGTTGAGCTGTTCTATAGCATTAAAAGATCCAACATGAATTGTAGACTACAAGATACACGTTACTTAGATACGAAACTATGTTTTTAATTTTATAGTTCTGTGAATAGTAATTATGATGGAGGTAGATATGTATAGGGAGAAGGTGACAGGGATACTGGAGTGATGGAGGTAGATATGTATAGGGAGAAGGTGACAGAGATACTGGAGTGATGGAGGTAGATATTTATAGGGGGAAGGTGACAGGGATACTGGAGTGATGGAGGTAGATATTTATAGGGGGAAGGTGACAGGGATACTGGAGTGATGGAGGTAGATATTTATAGGGGGAAGGAGACTAGGCAACAGGATATATGATAAACGGAGTAGTGGCAGCTTGTATGTGAGTGCGGGTGTGTTGAGTCACTATACATGTATATTATGTGTTGGAGTGACAGCGTGTAGACTAAACAGGGCCCTGTGACATTGTGCATAGAGACTGAAATAAAAGGGTAAACTCCGTGTAGCTATTTAGTGTTGCTATTTAACAGTCGTATTGCTTGGGGATAGAAGCTGTTCAAGAGCCTGCTGTTGTCAGACCTGATGCACCGCGGCGGCAGAGAACAATAGTCTGTGGCTTGGATGGTTGAGGTCTTTGACGACAAACCGTCTGGTGTAGAGGTCCTGGATGTCAGGGAGCTCAGTCCCAGTGATGTACTGCGCTGTCCTCACCACCCTCTGTAGTGCCATGCGATCGAGGGCGGTGCTATTGCCATACCACGTAGGGGAAGAGGTACTGTCGTGCCTTCTTCATGACTGTGCGTGTGTTTTGGGCCATTTTAAGTATTTTTAGTGATTTAGATACCGAGGAATATGAAGCTTGACTACCTGCTCCACTGCAGCCCCGTCGATGTGGATGAGGGCGTTCTTGTTTCTGGTCGATGTGGATGAGGGCGTTCTTGTTCCCCGTAGATGTGGATGAGGGCGTTCTTGTTTCTGGTCGATGTGGATGAGGGCGTTCTTGTTTCTGGTCGATGTGGATGAGGGCGTTCTTGTTCCCCGTAGATGTGGATGAGGGCGTTCTTGTTTCCCGTCGATGTGGATGAGGGCGTTCTTGTTTCCCGTCGATGTGGATGAGGGCGTTCTTGTTTCCCGTCGATGTGGATGAGGGCGTTCTTGTTCCCCGTCGATGTGGATGAGGGTGTTCTTGTTCCCCGTCGATGTGGATGAGGGTTGTTCTTGTTCCCCGTCGATGTGGATGAGGGCGTTCTTGTTTCACGTCGATGAGGGCGTTCTTGTTTCACGTCTATGTGGATGAGGGCGTTCTTGTTTCCCGTCGATGTGGATGAGGGCGTTCTTGTTTCTCGTCGATGTGGATGTGGGCGTTCTTGTTTCTCGTCGATGTGGATGGGGGCGTTCTTGTTTCCCGTTGATGTGGATGGGGGCGTTCTTGTTTCCTGTAGTCCACGATCAGCTCCTTGCTCTTACTGACATTCAGGGAGAGGTTGTTGTTTCCGGCACCACATTGCCAGGTCTCTGACCTCCCTGTAGGCTGACTCATTGTTGGAGTCGTGCGTGGCCACGCAGTCGTGGGTGAACAGGGAGGACAGGAGGGGACTAAGCACACACCCCTGTGCCCCCCCCCCCATGTTGAGAGTCAGCATAGCGGAGATGATGTTGCCTACACTCACCACTTGGGATCGGCTCGTCAGGAAGTCCCAGATCAAGTCACAGAGGAAAGTGCTTGGAGGGGACAATGGTGTTGGAACGCAGAGCTGTAGTAAATTAACAGGATTCTCTCATAGGGTGCCATTTATAATGACCTTTTATTGGTAAACATGTTGTATAATCCAGTTGAACGTTGTGTGTTGGTATGCTATTAAAGTGTGTCAAGAGTCACTCAG
Source organism: Oncorhynchus kisutch (assembly GCF_002021735.2). Classification (NCBI taxonomy): domain Eukaryota; kingdom Metazoa; phylum Chordata; class Actinopteri; order Salmoniformes; family Salmonidae; genus Oncorhynchus; species Oncorhynchus kisutch. The sequence goes on along the minus strand of NC_034197.2, from coordinate 42,768,977 downwards.
GAAAACTAGGCTGAGCAGCCAGCCGTAGCGTAGACTAAACAGTTACAATACTGTGTTTTGTCGGCACATTGTTCTATAGTCCTCAATAGCAAGAATGTTAAAAGTGGCTCTCAACTTTAATCTACAAGGTTTTATAACTCTGTGTTCCTGCCTCCTCTGTGTTCCTGCCCCTCTGTGTTCCTGCCTCTGTGTTCCTGCCTCTGTGTTCCTGCCTCCTCTGTGTTCCAGCCTCCTCTGTGTTCCTGCCTCTGTGTTTCTGCCTCCTCTGTGTTCCTGCCTCTGTGTTCCTGCCTCCTCTGTGTTCCTGCCTCCTCTGTGTTCCTGCCTCTGTGTTCCTGCCTCTGTGTTTCTGCCTCCTCTGTGTTCCTGCCTCCTCTGTGTTCCTGCCTCTGTGTTCCTGCCTCCTCTGTGTTCCTGCCTCCTCTGTGTTCCTGCCTCCTCTGTGTTCCTGCCTCCTCTGTGTTCCTGCCTCCTCTGTGTTCCTGCCTCCTCTGTGTTCCTGCCTCCTCTGTGTTCCTGCCTCTCTGTGTTCCTGCCTCCTCTGTGTTCCTGCCTCCTCTGTGTTCCTGCCTCCTCTGTGTTCCTGCCTCCTCTGTGTTCCTGCCTCTCTGTGTTCCTGCCTCCTCTGTGTTCCTGCCTCCTCTGTGTTCCTGCCTCCTCTGTGTTCCTGCCTCCTCTGTGTTCCTGCCTCCTCTGTGTTCCTGCCTCTCTGTGTTCCTGCTTCTGTGTTTCTGCCTCCTCTGTGTTCCTGCTTCTGTGTTTCTGCCTCTCTGTGTTCCTGCCTCTCTGTGTTCCTGCTTCTGTGTTTCTGCCTGGGTCAGTTCAGGAATTCAGGAATAAAATATTTAAAAAAACTCACAGAATGCGGTGAGACGTTTAATTAAAAAAAAAATATATATAAAATCTGCAATATGTCACTTTTTGGGCGACCTGACCAAATTCACATAGAAATGTGAGTAATAGATCTATCACTATCATTGAAAGCAAGTCTAAGACGCGGTAGATCTGTTCTATGTGCACTACTTCTATGCTTCCTATTCTTATGTTTCATTTTTGCATTTTTTACATTCATTCATTCATTCATACTATGACAGATACTTCACATTGATTTATGTTTGTTTATTCAGCCTGTTTCCAACCTCATATATGCTGCGTTTCACCCATAGAGTTAGAGAACTCTTGATGAATATAACCCGGAATGACACAGATACAGAGATGAGTCATCTATCTAACTCTATGGTTTCACTATGGGTTAAGTCTGGAGTAATATATATGTATATATGTAACCCACGGGCTGGATGACCACGGACTACTGTCCACACTTTACTCTGTCATTTATTTCCATAGAAAAGCCATATACCTGTAGGTGGTTGAGTAGAATTGAGTGAAATCACTTATCATTACAGCCCTATAAGATACAGTATATGGATAAAGCATTAGGGAACGATGGTGAATAATGTGTTTTATAACTGCAGTTTAGGTTCTGCCATATGCATATTAAATCTGTACTGTGTTTACTTTATTTATGTAAATAGAAATGGTATATATAGCATAATGTTCTGGAACAATACATTTATTAACAAATATTTTCTGTGTAGTGTACACCATTATATGCCATATATTATGTAAAAACATTGCATATATTTGGCCGTAATTTTTATTTATTTTTATGAAATAATACTTTTTATCATTTTCTCTTTTAAATATATGTGACTCTGAGGGTGTGTGTGTGTGTATCATGAGTAAATGTTGCTCATTTCAACTGAGGGGACTGATGTCTGATAGAAAACTGTATTTTAGACTATCTCCTCTGGTAGAGCAATGCAGAAGCCAATAGCCATTCAGCAGTAGTCAGTTCCTGGTCACTTTTACTGTTCAGTGATAGGCTAGCAGCTCAATACAGTCTTGCAGCTCTTTTGTGAGGATATGACTGCATGGATACGTCCCAAATGACACACATTTATAGTGCCCTTTATAGTGCCCTACTTTTGATCAGAGTCCTATGGAACCCTATTCCCTATATAGTGCCCTACTTTAGACCAGAGCCCTATGGCTCCCTATATAGTGCCCTACTTTAAACCAGAGCCCTGTGGGGAATTAGCCTGGAGAAATCCAGTCAGTTTTGAGCTAACATTCCTCTCCTTAACACTCCTTGTCATGCCAATTTATTAATTTGGGCACAAAAAAGTTCTGGATTTCAGGCTTTATGGGGAATTGGGTGTCATTTGAAATGTAGTCCATGTCTTCCTTCTCTACACATCCTACTGGCAAACACTCAGTAGCAAACTATGGAAGATTTGGCTGAGATATACACTGAGTATACCAAACATTAAGAACAACTTCCGAACATAGCTTTGTCTTTTGTCCTCAGAACAGCCTCAATTCGTCGGGGCGTGGACTCTACAAGGTGTTGAAAGCGTTCCACAGGGATGCTGGTCCATGTGGACTCCAATGCTTCCCACATTTGTGTCAAGTTGACTGGATGTCCTTTTGGGTGGTGGTCCATTTTTGATACACACGGGGACACTGTTGAGTGAAAAACCAAGCAGCGATGCAGTTCTTGACAAGCCGGTGTGCCTGGCATCTACTACCCCGTTCAAAGGCACTTCAATATTTTGTCTTGCCCATTCACCCTCTGAATGGCACACATACACAATTCCTGTCTCAATTTTCTCAAGGCTTAAAAATCCTTCTTTAACCCGTCTCCTCCTCGTCTACATTTTACAAGTGACATCAATCGGGGATCATAGCTTTCACCTTGATTCACCTGGTCAGTTTGTCATGGAAAGAGCAGGTGTTCCTAATGTTTTGTATACTCAGTGAAAATAAAACTGTCTCGGTTCAATGTCACTCAATCGTGACAAATATAATAGTATAATATAATAAGTATAAGCAGTCTTACGGCTTCTCCATGTCAGGTATTTTTTTGCTTTTCAAAGCAGAACAAAAAATCCAGTGAAAAATCCAGTGAAAAATCCAGTGAAAAATCCAGTGAAGAAACAGTTGTTATAATTAGTTTTCCCAGTTATTTTACTATATGTGTGTTTGGTTGTACTGTAGGTGTACAGCAATAACCAGACTGGGGAAAACTAGTTAAGTGTGTATCAGTTTTTCATGTTTATCAAAAAACATAAACCCTCCAGCCACTGTTGATGATTGGTCTTCATCAGAATACACACACATCAGATCAGGATACAGAAGTCACTCTGTAGAAATGGGATCATGAATACACACATCAGATCAGGATACACAAGTCACTCTGTAGAAATGGGATCATGAATATACACATCAGATCAGGATACAGAAGTCACTCTCTGTAGAAATGGGATCATGAATACACACATCAGATCAGGATACAGAAGTCACTCTCTGTAGAAATGGGATCATGAATACACACATCAGATCAGGATACAGAAGTCACTCTCTGTAGAAATGGGATCATGAATACACACATCAGATCAGGATACAGAAGTCACTCTCTGTAGAAATGGGATCATGAATACACACATCAGATCAGGATACAGAAGTCACTCTGTAGAAATGGGATCATGAATACACACATCAGATCAGGATACACAAGTCACTCTGTAGAAATGGGATCATGAATACACACATCAGATCAGGATACACAAGTCACTCTGTAGAAATGGGATCATGAATACACACATCAGATCAGGATACACAAGTCACTGTAGAAATGGGATCATGAATACACACATCAGATCAGGATACACAAGTCACTCTGTAGAAATGGGATCATGAATACACACATCAGATCAGGATACACAAGTCACTCTGTAGAAATGGGATCATGAATACACACATCAGGATACACAAGTCACTCTGTAGAAATGGGATCATGAATACACACATCAGATCAGGATACACAAGTCACTCTGTAGAAATGGGATCATGAATACACACATCAGATCAGGATACACAAGTCACTCTGTAGAAATGGGATCATGAATATACACATCAGATCAGGATACACAAGTCACTCTGTAGAAATGGGATCATGAATACACACATCAGATCAGGATACACAAGTCACTCTGTAGAAATGGGATCATGAATACACACATCAGATCAGGATACACAAGTCACTGTAGAAATGGGATCATGAATACACACATCAGATCAGGATACACAAGTCACTCTGTAGAAATGGGATCATGAATACACACATCAGATCAGGATACACAAGTCACTCTGTAGAAATGGGATCATGAATACACACATCAGATCAGGATACACAAGTCACTCTGTAGAAATGGGATCATGAATACACACATCAGATCAGGATACACAAGTCACTCTGTAGAAATGGGATCATGAATACACACATCAGGATACACAAGTCACTCTGTAGAAATGGGATCATGAATACACACATCAGATCAGGATACACAAGTCACTCTGTAGAAATGGGATCATGAATACACACATCAGATCAGGATACACAAGTCACTCTGTAGAAATGGGATCATGAATACACACATCAGGATACACAAGTCACTCTGTAGAAATGGGATCATGAATACACACATCAGATCAGGATACACAAGTCACTCTGTAGAAATGGGATCATGTATACACACATCCGATCAGATCAGATCAGGATACACAAGTCACTCTGTAGTAATGGGATCATGAATACACACATCAGATCAGGATACACAAGTCACTCTGTAGTAATGGGATCATGAATACACAGATCAGATCAGGATACACAAGTCACTCTGTAGTAATGGGATCATGAATACACAGATCAGATCAGGATACACAAGTCACTCTGTAGTAATGGGATCATGAATACACACATCCGATCAGATCAGATCAGGATACACAAGTCACTCTGTAGTAATGGGATCATGAAAGGGATGTTACTCCTCGTCAACAACATTGTCATATTGCATGTAGTCTTTAAGTTTTACATATTGTTTTCTGTTACCTATTTAGAAAACTAAGAAACATGCCTTTTTGATTGTTTCATTTTTAATCATCATCTTTGTTAAATAATGATAAACATTTGATAAAAACCCGAAACAGCTGTTTTGTGTTTTTCTCCTGATGTCGTTACCCTCATTTGACCCCATCTCCTCTTCATGTACTAACACTACTCTGGTCAAAAGTAGTGAACTACAGATGTCGGATCCTAATATGACCCATTTCGTCGCAGGATGAAAAGAATCCTACAGTAGAAGGATAACTATTTAAAATGTATAATCGCAGCCTGAAGGGGCAGCTGGAAGCGGTGTTTGTAGGCTATACAGTGCAGTACCGTACCTAAGGGGGCTATGACTTTGAGAAGGCTCTGCAAACCAACCCACCTCATACCATCAAGTATTTTCATCGCATACGAACTGTTGTAACACAAGTGGTCTGAGCAGCACACGCATCATGAGTTCACACCCAGTGAGTGCTGGGCAATCGTTTTCAAAACTTTTTGTTTGAATGGAAACAAATGTTGGTGTAGCATACTGTTATTATTTAACCAATCCAATCCAATTGCTGTCCATCTTCCTCTAAAGGCACCTACCAAACTTAGTAGGAAGGACTTTTCCAGTAGGTTACTGCCATTTGGGGATGGGATCCGAAGGCAGCATCACGTGACAACACATTCACAGGTGCCATTAATACAGGTAACGAGTGGAGGACAGAGGAGCCTCTTAAAGAAGAAGTTACAGGTCTGTGAGAGCCAGAAATCTTGCTTGTTTGTAGGTGACCAAATACTTATTTTCCACCATAATTTGCAAATTAATTAATAAAAAATCCTACAATGTGATTTTCTGGATTTTTTGTTTTCTCATTTTGTCTGTCATAGTTGAAGTGTACGATGAAAATTACAGACCTCTTATCTTTTTAAGTGGGAGAACTTGCACAACTGGTGGCTGAATAAATACTATTTTGTCCCACTGTATGTCTAATCTTGTACGTTTAACCTTTTTTTTTAAACTGACGATCATATTTGTTGATTTAAATCGGACGTTATTAGTATAAATAGTTACGGTTCGGGTTTAGGATAGGGACGTCCCAAGGATCCGTGCTTCTACACCTGCATTGCTTGCTGTTTGGGGTTTTAGTCTGGGTTTCTGTACAGCACTTTGACATCAGCTGATGTAAGATGGGCTTTATAAATACATCTGATTTGATGATCCCATCCACAGAGCTCCTCCTCAACACTCTCTATTGTAGCCCCTGTAGCAGCGTGAGCAACTAGTGCTAGCAATTCAGTGAACAACTGACCCAAAATGGAAATATCTGACACGAATAACAAGTAAATAAAGACATAATCGATATCCTCAGTATATGTTAACGAATATAGTTGCCACAGCGACCAGAATAATGATCCTACGATACAGGGTCCTTCTCTCACATATCGCTTGGTCTGCTTCTCCATCGATGTGGACTTGACAGGTAACCTTGCATGATATACAGGCTAAGATTTGAGATTGCTTTTTTACTGACTTTAAGAACAATTAATGGTCAGAATAGTGGTGTTTCACAGTGAAGATAAGACTGCATTATTAGACCTGCTGTTTATTTTCAAATGAGGAGGCTTGCACTGTGAATAATTCATACAAATCACACCTGTGCATATTGTTAACCTCTCTTGTGTAGGGGGCAGTATTTTCACCTCCGGATGAACAGTGTGTCCAAAGTAAACTGCCTGTTACTCAGGCCCAGAATCTAGGATATGCATATAATTGGTAGATTTGGATAGAAAACACTCTAGAGTTTCTAAAACTGTTAAAATAATGTATGTGAGTATAACATAACTGATTTGGCAGGCGAAACCCTGACAAACCATCCAGGGGGAATTTTGTTTAGGTCATTGGATTCTCTTATTAATAGGAACCAGGTTGCAGTTCCTATGACTTCCACTAGATGTCAACAGTCTAGAAATTGTTCAATGTTTTTTTATTTTTTATTAAGAAGTAGTGCTATTCATAGTAAGTGTCACTCCAGGTGGACTCTACTGTTTTGGTGCGCGTCAACTGGTGCGAGCTTCACGTTGTTTTTATCCGGTATCACTTGATGGTTTCATTTTCTGAGAGACAAATCAATGCAAAATGCTATATATCCGCCTCACTCTCAGAGAAATAAGTAGTACTGCTAGGCTTTACACAGTCAAATGGAACTGTACAAATGATACATTTGTGACATCAATTTGATAAAATGTAATTCAGTAATATCATATTTTTGTAAAACATTAAAATTTCACATTTTAGTAATTTAGCGGATGCTCTTATCCAGAGAGACGTACAGTTAGTGCATTCATCTTCAGATAGCTAGGTGAGACAATCACGTATCACAGTAGTTAGTATATTCAGATAGCTAGGTGGACAACCACATATCCTAGTAGTTAGTATATTCAGATAGCTAGGTGAGACAATCACGTATCACAGTAGTTAGTATATTCAGATAGCTAGGTGGACAACCACATATCCCAGTAGTTAGTATATTCAGATAGCTAGGTGAGACAACCACATATCACAGTAGTTAGTATATTCAGATAGCTAGGTGAAACAACCACATATCCCAGTAGTTAGTATATTCAGATAGCTAGGTGGACAACCACATATCCCAGTAGTTAGTATATTCAGATAGCTAGGTGAGACAACCACATATCCCAGTAGTTAGTATATTCAGATAGCTAGGTGAGACAACCACATATCACAGTAGTTAGTATATTCAGATAGCTAGGTGAGACAACCACATATCCCAGTAGTTAGTATATTCAGATAGCTAGGTGAGACAACCACATATCCCAGTAGTTAGTATATTCAGATAGCTAGGTGAGACAACCACATATCACAGTAGTTAGTATATTCATATTCAGATAGCTAGGTGAGACAACTACATATCACAGTCAGATATGAGGATATGAACATTTCATTCAGCTTAAAAAATGACATATAGCAATTTACACACACACACACAAAAACATTTTCTAAAACATTTTCTTAAATCTATTATTAATATAAAATTTGCAATTACAGAAATCATACGTTTCCTGTAGTTCTTGACCAGGTTTGCACACACTGCAGCAGGGATTTTGGCCCACTCCTCCATACAGACCTTCTCCAGATCCTTCAGGTTTTGGGGCTGTCACTGGGCGATACAGACTTTCAGCTCCCTCCAAAGATTTTCTATTGGGTTCAGGTCTGGAGACTGGCTAGGCCACTCCAGGACCTTAAGATGCTTCTTCACTCCTTAGTTTCCCTGGCTGTGTGTTTCGGGTCGTTGTCATGCTGGAAGACCCAGCCACGACCCATCTTCAATGCTCTTATTGAGGGAAGGAGGTTGTTGGCCAAGAACTCACGATACATGGCACCATCCATCCTCCCTTCAATACGGTGCAGTCGTCCTGTCCCCTTTGCAGAAAAGCATCCCCAAAGAATCATGTTTCCACCTCCATGACGGCGTAGTGTGTTACTAATGGTTTTCTTTGAGAATGTGGTCCCAGCTCTCTTCAGGTCATTGACCAGGTCCTGCCGTGTAGTTCTGGGCTGATCCCTCACCTTCCTCATGATCATTGATGCCCCACGAGGTGAGATCTTGCATGGAGCCCCAGACCGAGGGTGATTGACCGTCATCTTGACCTTCTTCCATTTTCGAATAATTGCGGCAACAGTTCTTACTGGTTGGTAGGTGATCAAATACTTATGTCATGCAATAAAATGCAAATTAATTACTTAAAAATCATACAATGTGATTTTCTGGATTTTTGCTTGAGATTCCGTCTCTCACAGTTGAAGTGTACCTATGATAAAAATTACAGACCTCTACATGCTTTGTAAGTAGGAAAACCTGCAAAATCGGCAGTGTATTAAATACTTGTTCTCCCCACTGTACAACACCTGTTCTGCCAGTCACATTCTGTTAAAGGTCCCCAAAGCACACACATCCCTGGGTCGCTCGTATTTCCAGTTCGCTGCAGCTAGCGACTGTAACGAGCTGCAACAAACACTCAAACTGGACAGTTTTATCTCAATTTTTTCATTCGAATACTCAATCATAGACACTCTTACTGACAGTTGTGGCTGCATTGTATGATGTAGTGTTTTTTTGTATGATGTAGAGTTGTCTCTACCTTCTTGACCTTTGTGCTGTTGTCTATGCCCAATAATGTTTGTACCATGTTTTTGTGCTGCTACCATGTTGTTGCTGCCTTGTTATGTTGTTGTCGTCTTAGGTCTCTCTTTATGTAGTGTTTGTGTCTCTTGTTGTGATTGTGTGTTTTGTCCTATATTTATATTGTATTTCTTTGACATTTTTTTTTTATCCCAGGCCCCATCACAGCAGGAGGCCTTTTGCCTTTTGGTAGGCTGTTATTTACTATAATAATTTGTTTTTAGCTGACTTGTCTATTTACATAAAACAAAATAAATACAATTAGTCTCAGCTTATATTTCCAAAACATTGAACATATAAATAAATAATAAATACTCCTTCTGACAATTCTTTTTTAAAACATATTTGTGTTATGTTTAAACCATTATTAGGCCGATGCTGAATACCTCATTCAAGAGGAAACATCTCATCCAACTATATTTGTCTTTATTTTATTTTTTATTTTTTTACACGTATTCCCAGAACGTGCTTCTACACCTGCATTGCTTGCGGTTTGTGGTTTCAGGCTGGGTTTCTGTACAGCACTTTGAGACATCAGCTCATGTACGAAGGGCTTTATAAATACATTTGATTTGATTTGAACGCGCATCAGTTCTGCTCAGGTGTTATGAAGTCTTTTCTACAATCCTGCTAGCTAGTGGAGACTTGGGAGATTGAAGACCTCTCTGTCGTGTCATAACAGGCTATAACCACTAGGTGGCAGACAAACACATACAACTCCTCAGTCCACGATGTTGTGATGTCGCTGCTATCGCCTGTTCATATTTCAGAATTTCTAGAGAAGTGGACTAGGTGATCGTAGTGACATCACAACAGCCTTGTCAAACCCCCAGGAGTGACATCCCAACAGCCTCTCTCATTCACTCAAGACAGAACAAGGTGCAGTATTTTGACTGACCAGCCCTGACCAGCTCTAACCAGCCCTAGTCAGACAGGCAGACAAATTGTGTGTGTGAGAGAGAGAGACACAGAGATGGGATGTCTATCAATCTTCATCCTCTCCTGGTTCCTGCTCTTCCTCTACTGACCTGTCCAGTCCTAACCCCCTGTCTGCTACTGACCTGTCCTAACCCCCTGTCTGCTACTGACCTGTCCTAACCCCCTGTCTGCTACTGACCTGTCCAGTCCCTAACCCTAACCCCCTGTCTGCTACTGACCTGTCCAGTCCTAACCCCCTGTCTGCTACTGACCTGTCCAGTCCCTAACCCCCTGTCTGCTACTGACCTGTCCAGTCCCTAACCCTAACCCCCTGTCTACCACTGACCTGTCCAGTCCTAACCCCCTGTCTGCCACTGACCTGTCCAGTCCCTAGTCCCCTGTCTACCACTGACCTGTCCAGTCCCTAGTCCCCTGTCTACCACTGACCTGTCCAGTCCCTAGTCCCCTGTCTGCCACTGACCTGTCCAGTCCCTAGTCCCCTGTCTACCACTGACCTGTCCAGTCCCTAACCCCCTGTCTACCCCTGACCTGTCCAGTCCCTAACCCTAACCCCCTGTCTGCTACTGACCTGTCCAGTCCCTAACCCCCTGTCTACCACTGACCCGTCCAGTCCCTAGTCCCCTGTCTACCACTGACCTGTCCAGTCCCTGACCCTAACCCCCTGTCTGCTACTGACCTGTCCAGTCCCTAACCCCCTGTCTACCACTGACCTGTCCAGTCCCTAACCCCCTGTCTACCACTGACCTGTCCAGTCCCTAACCACCTGTCTACCACTGAGCTGTCCAGTCCCTAACCCCCTGTCTGCTACTGACCTGTCCAGTCCCTAACCCCCTGTCTGCTACTGACCTGTCCAGTCCTAACCCCCTGTCTGCTACTGACCTGTCCAGTCCTAACCCCCTGTCTGCTACTGACCTGTCCAGTCCTAACCTCCTGTCTGCTACTGACCTGTCCAGTCCTAACCCCCTGTCTGCTATTGACCTGTCCAGTCCCTAACCCCCTGTCTGCTACTGACCTCACTTTGGTCTCAGTCTGGTCTCAGTCTGGTCTTCAGGGGAGTCGTCTTGCATTACAAAAAAACCTCAAACGAAAATAATTGTGACCACACTGGAAATGTCTCAGGATTTCCCCTGCCTACTCCACCTCCTCCTCCTCCGTTACGGTGCTTGCTGGTCAGCGGTTGAAGCTGAACTGTCTGGGTGACGTGATGGAGGTCCTACTCCACCTCCTCCTCCTCCTCCGTCACCGTGCTTGCTGGTCAGCGGTTGAAGCTGAACTGTCTGGGTGACGTGATGGAGGTCATGGGTCGCTTCTCCTTCCAGGTGTCCTGGCGCTATGCCCTGAGGGTGGGGTCATCAGATGACTTTGTACTGGGATGCCTCTAGGTTCATTATAATTATCCTGTATTTTTGGGATTTAAAGTATTTATTTTCCCGTGTAAAATAAGAAGAAACAATTACCTCACATTACAGTTAATTGCATAAATAATGGTGCAAAAAAGGTTTAGGTAGCGTATAAACAAACAATAAAAACAACAACAACATAAAATATCCCCCAGGCTAGACAGGCTGGTGCTGGACCCGGTGAGAGCTGACACCGCTCACCGCAGGGGTCAAGAGACTACACTTGGTGGTTAAGGTGACATTAAAAAATGACAAAAAAAACATTATGTAATCTGTTCCTCCTTCTATTCCCATCCAGGTACTTCCTCCTGAGGCTCTGAGACTGGACGTCCCCTCTGCTCTGGATTGGTGGGACTGCAGGGACGAGGATTTCCATGGTAACATCACCGTGGTAAAAGAAAGAAGCCTTGGGGTCGCATGGGGTCATAGTGGCACTGTTCTTCCTGGGTATTGTAGCATGATCTACTACAGTACCCATCATGCTCTGTAACTAGGCTTGCAAAATCATTTCCTCAAAATGTCCAGGTTGTCCAGAGGAATAAACAGGAAATCCAGGCTCTTCCAACCAGGCTCTTCCTACCAGGCTCTTCCTACCAGGCTCTTCCTACCAGGCTCTTCCTACCAGGCTCTTCCAACCAGGCTCTTCCTACCAGGCTCTTCCTACCAGGCTCTTCCTACCAGGCTCTTCCTACCAGGATCTCCCAACCAGGCTCTTCCAACCAGGATCTCCCAACCAGGCTCTTCCAACCAGGCTCTTCCTACCAGGCTCTTCCTACCAGGCTCTTCCTACCAGGCTCTTCCTACCAGGCTCTTCCAACCAGGATCTCCCAACCAGGCTCTTCCAACCAGGCTCTTCCTACCAGGATCTCCCAACCAGGCTCTTCCTACCAGGCTCTTCCTACCAGGATCTCCCAACCAGGCTCTTCCTACCAGGCTCTTCCAACCAGGATCTCCCAACCAGGCTCTTCCTACCAGGCTCTTCCAACCAGGATCTCCCAACCAGGCTCTTCCTACCAGGCTCTTCCTACCAGGAACTCCCAACCAGGCTCTTCCTACCAGGCTCTTCCTACCAGGCCCTACCAACCAGGCTCTTCCTACCAGGCTCTTCCTACCAGGCTCTTCCTACCAGGATCTCCCAACCAGGCTCTCCCAACCAGGCTCTTCCAACCAGGCTCTTCCTACCAGGCTCTTCCTACCAGGCTCTTCCTACCAGGCTCTTCCAACCAGGATCTCCCAACCAGGCTCTTCCAACCAGGCTCTTCCTACCAGGATCTCCCAACCAGGCTCTTCCTACCAGGCTCTTCCTACCAGGATCTCCCAACCAGGCTCTTCCTACCAGGCTCTTCCAACCAGGATCTCCAATTGTCTGTGACGTCATTTCCGGTCACAACTTGCAGGCTTGTTTTCGAGTTGCTGTGCGTTTTGTTGCTAACCTGTTTTGCTACCTGACAACTTTACGGTTTTCACTTTTTAATTACCGTTCATATATTTATTTATTTTTTCCTCAACTTTTTCACTCCGGACGCTTTATCTGGACACGATTCGTCAGGACCTCCAACAGCCGAAGCTAAGTAGTAACATTAACATGATGCCTTCTAATTGCAGCCGCTGTACTCGCCTTACGGCGAGGATAGCTGTGCTGCAAGCCCAGCTTCAGACGCAATCGTTAGGCAAGGGTAATTTCAGTGTAGGAAAGGATGAAACAGCGTCTGTGGCACCAGTAAGTACAGATAGTAGTGTAAATCCCCTGGCACAGTCCCCGCAGCCGGACAACTTTCTCACGGTTTCTGGAAGGAAATGCTGTAGGAACGCTCAACCGGTGTCGCTCATTCAGCCGACAGAAACTTTCAACCGGTTTTCCCCATTAAGCAGCGGGTCGGAGTCAGAGGCCGATTCTTCTCTGGTCTCTACTCCTCCCGTTACGGGGTCTGAGACGCCGAAGCTTCCCACCATTAGCTCTGACAAATTGAAAACTCTAGTCATTGGCGACTCCATTACCCGCAGTATTAGACTTAAAGCGAATCATCCAGCGATCATACACTGTTTACCCGGGGGCAGGGCTACCGACGTTAAGGCTAATCTGAAGATGGTGCTGGCTAAAGCTAAAACTGGCGAGTGTAGAAATTATAGAGATATTGTTATCCACGTCGGCACCAACGATGTTAGGATGAAACAGTCAGAAATCACCAAGCGCAACATAGCTTCTGCGTGCATATCAGCTAGAAAGATGTGTCGGCATCGAGTAATTGTCTCTGGCCCCCTCCCAGTTAGGGGGAGTGATGAGCTCTACAGCAGAGTCTCACAACTCAATCGCTGGTTGAAAACTATTTTCTGCCCCTCCCAAAAGTTAGAATTTGTAGATAATTGGCCCTCTTTCTGGGACTCACCCACAAACAGGACCAAGCCTGACCTGCTGAGGAGTGACGGACTCCATCCTAGCTGGAGGGGTGCTCTCATCTTATCTACCAACATAGACAGGGCTCTAACTCCTCTAGCTCCACAATGAAATAGGGTGCAGGCCAGGCAGCAGGCTGTTAGCCAGCCTGCCAGCATAGTGGAGTCTGCCATTAGCACAGTCAGTGTAGTCAGCTCAGCTATCACCATTGAGACCGTGTCTGTGCCTCGACCTAGGTTGGGCAAAACTAAACATGGCGGTGTTCGCCTTAGCAATCTCACTAGGATAAAGACCACCTCCATTCCTGTCATTACTGAAAGAGATCATGATACCTCACATCTCAAAATAGGGCTACTTAATGTTAGATCCCTTACTTCAAAGGCAATTATAGTCAATGAACTAATCACTGATCATAATCTTGATGTGATTGGCCTGACTGGAACATGGCTTAAGCCTGATGAATTTACTGTTTTAAATGAGGCCTCACCTCCTGGCTACACTAGTGACCATATCCCCCGTGCATCCCGCAAAGGCGGAGGTGTTGCTAACATTTACGATAGCAAATTTCAATTTACAAAAAAAAAATGACATTTTCGTCTTTTGAGCTTCTAGTCATGAAATCTATGCAGCCTACTCAATCACTTTTTATAGCTACTGTTTACAGGCCTCCTGGGCCATATACAGCGTTTCTCACTGAGTTCCCTGAATTCCTATCGGACCTTGTAGTCATAGCAGATAATATTCTAATCTTTGGTGACTTTAATATTCACATGGAAAAGTCCACAGACCCACTCCAAAAGGCTTTCGGAGCCATCATCGACTCAGTGGGTTTTGTCCAACATGTCTCTGGACCCACTCACTGTCACAGTCATACGCTGGACCTAGTTTTGTCCCATGGAATAAATGTGGTGGATCTTAATGTTTTTCCTCATAATCCTGGACTATCGGACCACCATTTTATTACGTTTGCAATTGCAACAAATAATCTGCTTAGACCCCAACCAAGGAACATCAAAAGTCGTGCTATAAATTCACAGACAACACAAAGATTCCTTGATGCCCTTCCAGACTCCCTCTGCCTACCCAAGGACGCCAGAGGACAAAAATCAGTTAACCACCTAACTGAGGATCTCAATCTAACCTTGCGCAATACCCTAGATGCAGTTGCACCCCTAAAAACTAAAAAAATGTCTCATAAGAAACTAGCTCCCTGGTACACAGAAAATACCCGAGCTCTGAAGCAAGCTTCCAGAAAATTGGAACGGAAATGGCGCCACACCAAACTGGAAGTCTTCCGACTAGCTTGGAAGGACGGTACCGTGCAGTACCGTAGAGCCCTTACTGCTGCTCGATCATCCTATTTTTCTAACTTAATTGAGGAAAATAAGAACAATCCGAAATTCCTTTTTAATACTGTCGCAAAGCTAACTAAAAAGCAGCATTCCCCAAGAGAGGATGACTTTCACTTTAGCAGTGATAAATTCATGAACTTCTTTGAGGAAAAGATTATGATTATTAGAAAGCAAATTACGGACTCCTCTTTAAACCTGCGTATTCCTCCAAACCTCAGTTGTCCTGAGTCTGCACAACTCTGCCAGGACCTAGGATCAAGAGAGACGCTCAAGTGTTTTAGTACTATATCTCTTGACACAATGATGAAAATAATCATGGCCTCTAAACCTTCAAGCTGCATACTGGACCCTATTCCAACTACTCTACTGAAAGAGCTGCTTCCTGTGCTTGGCCCTCCTATGTTGAACATAATAAACGGCTCTCTATCCACTGGATGTGTACCAAACTCACTAAAAGTGGCAGTAATAAAGCCTCTCTTGAAAAAGCCAAACCTTGACCCAGAAAATATAAAAAACTATCGGCCTATATCGAATCTTCCATTCCTCTCAAAAATTTTAGAGAAGGCTGTTGCGCAGCAACTCACTGCCTTCCTGAAGACAAACAATGTATACGAAATGCTTCAGTCTGGTTTTAGACCCCATCATAGCACTGAGACGGCACTTGTGAAGGTGGTAAATGACATTTTAATGGCATCGGACCGAGGCTCTGCATCTGTCCTCGTGCTCCTAGACCTTAGTGCTGCTTTTGATACCATCGATCACCACATTCTTTTGGAGAGATTGGAAACCCAAATTGGTCTACATGGACATGTTCTGGCCTGGTTTAGATCTTATCTGTCGGAAAGATATCAGTTTGTCTCTGTAAATGGTTTGTCCTCTGACAAATCAACTGTAAATTTCGGTGTTCCTCAAGGTTCCGTTTTAGGACCACTATTGTTTTCACTATATATTTTACCTCTTGGGGATGTTATTCGAAAACATAATGTAAACTTTCACTGCTATGCGGATGACACACAGCTGTACATTTCAATGAAACATGGTGAAGCCCCAAAATTGCCCTCGCTAGAAGCATGTGTTTCAGACATAAGGAAGTGGATGGCTGCAAACTTTCTACTATTAAACTCAGACAAAACAGAGATGCTTGTTCTAGGTCCCAAGAAACAAAGAGATCTTCTGTTGAATCTGACAATTAATCTTAATGGTTGTACAGTCGTCTCAAATAAAACTGTGAAGGACCTCGGCGTTACTCTGGACCCTGATCTCTCTTTTGAAGAACATATCAAGACCATTTCGAGGACAGCTTTTTTCCATCTACGTAACATTGCAAAAATCAGAAACTTTCTGTCCAAAAATGATGCAGAAAAATGAATCCATGCTTTTGTCACTTCTAGGTTAGACTACTGCAATGCTCTATTTTCCGGCTACCCGGATAAAGCACTAAATAAACTTCAGTTAGTGCTAAATACGGCTGCTAGAATCCTGACTAGAACCAAAAAATTTGATCATATTACTCCAGTGCTAGCCTCTCTACACTGGCTTCCTGTCAAAGCAAGGGCTGATTTCAAGGTTTTACTGCTAACCTACAAAGCATTACATGGGCTTGCTCCTACCTATCTCTCTGATTTGGTCCTGCCGTACATACCTACACGTACGCTACGGTCACAAGACGCAGGCCTCCTAATTGTCCCTAGAATTTCTAAGCAAACAGCTGGAGGCAGGGCTTTCTCCTATAGAGCTCCATTTTTATGGAACGGTCTGCCTACCCATGTCAGAGACGCAAACTCGGTCTCAACCTTTAAGTCTTTACTGAAGACTCATCTCTTCAGTGGGTCATATGATTGAGTGTAGTCTGGCCCAGGAGTGGGAAGGTGAACGGAAAGGCTCTGGAGCAACGAACCGGCCTTGCTGTCTCTGCCTGGCCGGTTCCCCTCTTTCCACTGGGATTCTCTGCCTCTAACCCTATTACAGGGGCTGAGTCACTGGCTTGCTGGGGCTCTCTCATGCCGTCCCTGGAGGGGGTGCGTCACCTGAGTGGGTTGATTCACTGTTGTGGTCATCCTGTCTGGGTTGGCGCCCCCCCCCTTGGGTTGTGCCGTGGCGGAGATCTTTGTGGGCTATACTCAGCCTTGTCTCAGGATGGTAAGTTGGTGGTTGAAGATATCCCTCTAGTGGTGTGGGGGCTGTGCTTTGGCAAAGTGGGTGGGGTTATATCCTTCCTGTTTGGCCCTGTCCGGGGGTGTCCTCGGATGGGGCCACAGTGTCTCCTGACCCCTCCTGTCTCAGCC
This sequence comes from Oncorhynchus kisutch, assembly GCF_002021735.2. Lineage (NCBI taxonomy): Eukaryota > Metazoa > Chordata > Actinopteri > Salmoniformes > Salmonidae > Oncorhynchus > Oncorhynchus kisutch. Next base: position 42,751,465 of record NC_034197.2, on the reverse strand, counting down.
TCCAGTATTTATGCTGCAGTAGTTTATGTGTCGGGGGGCTGGGGTCAGTTTGTTATATATGGAGTACTTCTCCTGTCCTATTCGGTGTCCTGTGTGAATCTAAGTGTGCGTTCTCTAATTCTCTCCTTCTCTCTTTCTTTCTCTCTCTCGGAGGACCTGAGCCCTAGGACCATGCCCCAGGACTACCTGACATGATGACTCCTTGCTGTCCCCAGTCCACCTGGCCATGCTGCTGCTCCAGTTTCAACTTCCACCTGACTGTGCTGCTGCTCTAGTTTCAACTGTTCTGCCTTATTATTATTCGACCATGCTGGTCATTTATGAACATTTGAACATCTTGGCCATGTTCTGTTATAATCTCCACCCGGCACAGCCAGAAGAGGACTGGCCACCCCACATAGCCTGGTTCCTCTCTAGGTTTCTTCCTAGGTATTGGCCTTTCTAGGGAGTTTTTCCTAGCCACCGTGCTTCTACACCTGCATTGCTTGCTGTTTGGGGTTTTAGGCTGGGTTTCTGTACAGCACTTTGAGATATCAGCTGATGTACGAAGGGCTATATAAATAAATTTGATTTGATTTGATGTGATCTCCCTACCACGCTCTTCCTACCAGGCTCTTCCAACCAGGATCTCCCAACCAGGCTCTTCCTACCAGGCTCTTCCTACCAGGATCTCCCAACCAGGCCCTACCAACCAGGCTCTCCCAACCAGGCTCTTCCTACCAGGCCCTACCAACCAGGCTCTTCCAACCAGGCTCTTCCAACTAGGATTTCCATCTGATTCTGGGAATTTTCCAACCACAATATCTGGAAAACCTGGGATCTGTAACCATCTTTTCTAAAGCTAACACTACAGTGTCCCATCTGTCATCTTATTTATGAACACAGGTGCGTACAGGAAATACGCCTGGGCTTGTCTGTGTGTGGACCTCTCAATGGTTCCCTTCTCCCTAACCGTGACAGAAACCTTTTCTCCGGTAATACTACAACCCCGCCAGCAGGGGGCGCTGTTGGTCCACATGTGTGCTCTTGCTTCCACATACAAATACATGGCCGGCCTGCTACTACTCTGCAGAAACAAATTGTTGCTTTTTTCTTACACTCTTTTTCGTGGAGACATGATGAAAATTGAAACCAATATTAAAGTCACCTCCACTTGAAACTTGAACGTGTGTGACAACAGATTGAAAAACATGTTGAGATGTTGTTTACATAATGTAGATGATTAAAGAAGGACCAACAAGGTTTTAGGTAGGCCCACAGACAGATTTCATGGAGGCGTTTTTCAGTTTATCTGACCCTTATTTCAGAAAGGAGGGAATTAATTAACATCCTTGAAAAGTATTTCTGACAGGTGAGAAGGACAGCAGGTTGTTTTCTGGAGTATTTCTGACAGGTGAGAAGGACAGCAGGTTGTTGTCTGGAGAAAGTTAGAGTAGATTTACATACAATTACCGTAAGATGGTACGAGGACATTCAAATCAATGCTAAATACATCATATTTTAAAAATAAGTGATGGTTAATTAATTATAATTATATAATTATAATAATTATAATTAATTAATTATAAGTGACTCAACACTGGCTAATTAATCCCAATTACCATGAATCTCAAAGGATTCCCTGTATGTAGACAGACCCGTTTACTTTTATTCATATTCACAAAACAAGCTCAAATTAAATTCCTCATCGACCACCACACACATTTGTCTACCTTTTGACATCTACATCTACTATGATATTCAATTTATTTTGAATATTTAGGCTACTGAAAATATCCCCATGCTATCCCCATGCTATCCCCATGCTATCCCCATGCTATCCCCATGCTATCCCCATGCTATCCCCATGCTATCCCCATGCTATCCCCATGCTATCCCCATGCTATCCCCATGCTATCCCCATGGTGCTATTGTGATTATAGTGTCACGCCTCCACTCCCGCTCCCTAGTTTTGTCTAATCTTGATTATTGTCCAGTCGTGTGGTCCAGTGTTGCAAGGACAGACCTAGTTAAGCTGCAGCCCGGAACAGAGCGGCACGTCTTGCTCTTCACCCGGCACATCCAGAAGAGGACTGGCCACCCCACATAGCCTGGTTCCTCTCTAGGTTTCTTCCTAGGTATTGGCCTTTCTAGGGAGTTTTTCCTAGCCACTGTGCTTCTACACCTGCATTGCTTGCTGTTTGGGGTTTTAGGCTGGGTTTCTGTACAGCACTTTGAGATATCAGCTGATGTACGAAGGGCTATATAAATAAATTTGATTTGATTTGATTTGATTCATTGTAATCAGAGCGCTGATATTAATACTATGCTGCCAGTCTCTCTTGGCTAAGAGTTGAGGAGAGACTGACTACATCATTTCTTCTTTATATAAGAAACATTCATGTGTTGAAAATCCCAAATTGTATAGTCAATTTACACACAGCTCTGACACACACATTTACCCCACCAGACATGCCACCAGGGGTCTTTTCACAGTCCCCGAATCCAGAACAATTCCAGAAAACAGTATTATATAGAGCCCTTATTGCATGGAACTTCCTTCCATCTCATGTAGCTCAAATAAACAGCAAACCTGGTTTCAAAAAACAGATAAAGCAACACCTCGCGGCACAACACCTCTCCCCTATTGGACCTAGATAGTTTGTGTGGATGTATTGGTATTGATATGTAGGCTACATGTGCCTTTTTAATACTTTTTAATTGGTGTAGTTCTGTCATTGAGCTGTTCTTGTCTGTTAATGTTCTGTATTATGGTATGTTTCATGTTTGGTGTGGAGCCCAGGAAGAGTAGCTGCTGCTTTTGCAACAAGGGGAGGCAGGTAGCCTAGTGGTTAGTGCGTTGGCCCTTTAACCGAAAGGTTGCTAGATCAAATCCCCGAGCTGTCAAGGTAAAAAAAAAAAATTCTACACAACCTAACAAGGCAGTTAGCCCACTGTTACTAGGCTGTCATTGTAATTAAGAATGTGTTCTTAACTGACCTGCCTTGTGAACTAAAGGTAATACAATAAAATATGGGGATCCTAACCAAATACCAAATCCCTTTTCGACAACTTCCTGGTTTGATAGTTTGTATTTGTATTGCTATGAATGCAACGTGCGCCTTTTTTTAAAATATATTTTTTAATTGATGTAGTATTTTAAAATGTTATTTTACCCCATTTTCTCCCCAATTTCATGGGATCCAATTGGTAGTTACAGTCTTGTCTCATCGCTGCAACTCCCGTACGGACTCGGGAGAGGCGAAGGTCGAGGGCCGTGCGTTCTCCGAAACAAAACCCAACCAAGCCGCACTGCTTCTTGACACAATGCCCACTTAACCCGGAAGCCAGCCGTACTTGCTAGTGCGCGATGGGACAAAACCCTCCCCTAACCCGGACGACGCTGGGCCCCATAATTGTTCTTGTCTATTAATGTTCTGTATTATGTCATGTTTCATGTTTTGTGTGGTGCCCAGGAGGAGTATCTACTGCTTTGGCAGAGATTAATCGGGATCCTAATAAAATACCAAAATAGGCTTTCAATGATTTCAACAGCCATACTACCACAGCTATAGATGCAGCCATACTGTGTGCTGTTGAGATAATCACTTTTCAAGGATAGTGAGTCTGTCTGAGATAATCTCTTCCAGGATAGTGAGTCTGTCTGATATAATCTCTTCCAGGATAGTGTTTCTGATATAATCTCTTCCAGGATAGTGTTTCTGATATAATCTCTTTCAGGATAGTGTCTCTGATATAATCTCTTCCAGGATAGTGTTTCTGATATAATCTCTTCCAGAATAGTGACTCTCTGATATAATCTCTTCCAGGATAGTGTTTCTGATATAATCTCTTTCAGAATAGTGACTCTCTGATATAATCTCTTCCAGGATAGTGTCTCTGATATAATCTCTTCCAGGATAGTGTTTCTGATATAATCTCTTCCAGAATAGTGACTCTCTGATATAATCTCTTCCAGAATAGTGTCTCTGATATAATCTCTTCCAGGATAGTGTCTCTGATATAATCTCTTCCAGGATAGTGTTTCTGATATAATCTCTTTCAGAATACTGAGTCTCTGATATAATCTCTTCCAGAATACTGAGTCTTTGATATAATCTCTTCCAGGATACTGAGTCTCTGATATAATCTCTTCCAGGATACTGAGTCTCTGATATAATCTCTTCCAGAATACTGAGTCTCTGATATAATCTCTTCCAGGATACTGAGCCTTTGATATAATCTCTTCCAGGATGCTGAGTGTCTGATGTAATCTCTTCCAGGATACTGAGTCTCTGATATAATCTCTTCCAGGATACTGAGTCTCTGATATAATCTCTTCCAGGATACTGAGTCTCTGATATAATCTCTTCCAGAATACTGAGTCTCTGATATAATCTCTTCCAGGATACTGAGTCTCTGATATAATCTCTTCCAGGATACTGAGTCTCTGATATAATCTCTTCCAGGATACTGAGTCTCTGATATAATCTCTTCCAGGATACTGAGTCTCTGATATAATCTCTTCCAGGATACTGAGTCTCTGATATAATCTCTTCCAGGATACCGAGTCTCTGATATAATCTCTTCCAGAATACTACATCTCTGATATAATCTCTTCCAGGATACTGAGTCTCTGATATAATCTCTTCCAGGATACTGAGTCTCTGATATAATCTCTTCCAGGATACTGAGTCTCTGATATAATCTCTTCCAGGATACTGAGTCTCTGATATAATCTCTTCCAGGATACTGAGTCTCTGATATAATCTATTCCAGAATACTGAGTCTCTGATAGAATCTCTTCCAGGATACTGAGTCTCTGATATAATCTCTTCCAGGATACTGAGTCTCTGATATAATCTCTTCCAGAATACTGAGTCTCTGATATAATCTCTTCCAGGATACTGAGTCTCTGATATAATCTCTTCCAGAATACTGAGTCTCTGATATAATCTCTTCCAGGATACTGAGTCTCTGATATAATCTCTTCCAGGATACTGAGTCTCTGATATAATCTCTTCCAGAATACTGAGTCTCTGATATAATCTCTTCCAGGATAGTGTCTCTGATATAATCTCTTCCAGGATACTGAGTCTCTGATATAATCTCTTCCAGGATACTGAGTCTCTGATATAATCTCTTCCAGGATACTGAGTCTCTGATATAATCTCTTCCAGGATACTGAGTCTCTGATATAATCTCTTCCAGGATAGTGTCTCTGATATAATCTCTTCCAGGATACTGAGTCTCTGATATAATCTCTTCCAGGATACTGAGTCTGTCTGATGATCAAAGGAAATGTGGATAACTGTCCAGACAATCAGACAATAGTGTCTCTGATTACATCGTCGCTCTTTTCCGACTCTGGGGTTAAATTACCCTCCTATTAAATCATATGTGTCATCACGTAGTTTTCCTTTACCAGAGGAGCTTTTCTTGATGAACGTCAATTACTTTCACAACTGTGTGACAAAATAACACACTATTCCCATTATAGTGCACAACTTTTGACTAGAGGCCCAGGTCAAAAGTAGTTCACTGCTCTGGTCAAATCAAGTGCACTATATAGGAAATGGTGTACTATTTGGGAAGCTTCCACATAATCCATGCTCCAAGTCTCCAACCATTTCCCCCCATAATATCACCAACAGGAGGATCCAGTGTGCTTGATCATATAAACACAAACATCCATGACACGTACAATGCCATCCCTTGCCCCCAATTGGTGTGGCTGAAATACCTGAATCTAATAATTTGAAGGTGTGTACACACACACGTTTGTGTATATATAGTGTATGTTCAAAGACTCATCCATCAACATGAAGGAATATACATCTTTAAGTCACAGGCTTCATTAGGAAAGGATGTTGTACCCACAATAACTATCCGGACAGACCCCAACCAAAAACCTTGAATGAAAGGAGAAATCCGTACAATGCTGAGATTCCCATGCTGCAGCATTCAATGTCAGCAGAACGAACCCTTATGACTCGGTGGCAGCGAACACATACAAGGCAAGCAGGTATGATCTCCGCAAAACCATTAGCAAAAAAAGACAATACAGACTCAATCTTGAATTGATGTTCGACCACTCAGACTTGTGTTGCATGTTGCAAGGATTACAGACTATCAAAGACTACAAAGTGAAATCTGGCCATGTGGTGCCTACCAAAGCCTCATTCCCAGACGAGCTTTAACACATTCTACACTCGCTTCGAGGCAGACAATACCGAGCCGTCCAGGAAAACTCTTGTTACCCTGGATGGCCAGGTGCTTTCACTTTCCACTGAAAACTTTCAAAAGAGTGAATACTCAAAACAGCATCCGGCCCAGATGGCATCCTCAGAGGAGGGACCATGGTCAGATCCACGTCAATGGGACTGCAGTAGAGAAAGTCAAACATTTTAGGTTTCTCTATGTCCACTAAGGACTTGTCATGGACCAACACAACCACTCTTGTCAAGAGGGCGCAACAGCACCTCTACTTCCGAAGGTGACTGAAGAAATTCGGGCATACTGCCTCAGGTCCTCTCCAATTACTACCGTTGCTACCATCGAGAGAATCCTGACCGGTTGCATCATGGCCTGGTATGCAAATTGCTCCTTCCACGACAGCAAGGCCCTCCAGTGGGTGGTGAAGACTGGGACCGTGCTCACACCCATCCAGGACATCTACTCGAAACATCATCAAGGACTCCTCACACACCAGCCACAAGCTGTTCTCTCCATTACCGTCTACTCGAAACGGTGCCTGAGGATGCAACATCATCAAGGACCCCTCACACACCAGCCACAAGCTGTTCTCTCCATTACCGTCTACTCGAAACGGTGCCTGAGGATGCAACATCATCAAGGACCCCTCACACACCAGCCACAAGCTGTTCTCTCCATTACCGTCTACTCGAAACGGTGCCTGAGGATGCAACATCATCAAGGACCCCTCACACACCAGCCACAAGCTGTTCTCTCCATTACCGTCTGGCAGACGGTGTCGGAGCATGTCTGATACCAACAGGTTCAGAAACAGTTCCTATCTACAAGCCTTTAGACTGTATCAGAGCATGAGGTCTGATACCAACATGTTCAGAAACAGTTCCTATCTACAAGCCATTAGACTGTATCAGAGCATGAGGTCTGATGCCAACAGGTTCAGAAACAGTTCCTATCTACAAGCCATTAGACTGTATCAGAGCATGAGGTCTGATACCAACAGGTTCAGAAACAGTTCCTATCTACAAGCCATTAGACTGTATCAGAGCATGAGGTCTGATACCAACAGGTTCAGAAACAGTTCCTATCTACAAGCCATTAGACTGTATCAGAGCATGAGGTCTGATACCAACATGTTCAGAAACAGTTCCTATCTACAAGCCATTAGACTGTATCAGAGCATGAGGTCTGATACCAACAGGTTCAGAAACAGTTCCTATCTACAAGCCATTAGACTGTATCAGAGCATGAGGTCTGATACCAACAGGTTCAGAAACAGTTCCTATCTACAAGCCATTAGACTGTATCAGAGCATGAGGTCTGATACCAACATGTTCAGAAACAGTTCCTATCTACAAGCCATTAGACTGTATCAGAGCATGAGGTCTGATACCAACAGGTTCAGAGACAGTTTCTATCTACAAGCCATTAGACTGTATCAGAGCATGAGGTCTGATACCAACAGATTCAGAAACAGTTCCTACCTACAAGCCATTAGACTGTATCAGAGCATGAGGTCTGATACCAACAGATTCAGAGACAGTTTCTATCTACAAGCCATTAGACTGTATCAGAGCATGAGGTCTGATACCAACAGGTTCAGAGACAGTTTCTATCTACAAGCCATTAGACTGCTGAACACTTGAACTGGACTGACCACCTGCTCTGATTCTCCACAACGTAGCACATATGCATGTAAAATAATGCTGCCAATGAATCGGTTTTTGATAATGGGATTTATATGTTCACATGCATGATTAGAATATTCCACCCTGAAACCATATGAGTGTATGAAATTGATTAGACTCATGAGATTATTCTAATGATGTGTGTGGTTTTAGTCAGTAGAATTATATATCCGTGAGAATTATATATCCGTATGTGTCGTTTATATCTATTACAGTATCTTAAAAACAGACTGTCTGAACAAGATTCGGTGCCGACCTTGGCTGGGGCCACTGAGAGTACTTCCCAGGGTCTCGGTCTCCTTGGCTGGGGCCACTGAGAGTACTTCCCAGGGTCTCGGTCTCCTTGGCTGGGGCCACTGAGAGTACTTCCCAGGGTCTCGGTCTCCTTGGCTGGGGCCACTGAGAGTACTTCCCAGGGTCTCGGTCTCCTTTGCTGGGGCCACTGAGAGTACTTCCCAGGGTCTCGGTCTCCTTGGCTGGGGCCACTGAGAGTACTTCCCAGGGTCTCGGTCTCCTTGGCTGGGGTCACTGAGAGTACTTCCCAGGGTCTCGGTCTCCTTGGCTGGGGCCACTGAGAGGACTTCCCAGGGTCTCGGTCTCCCTTGGTCTCCCTATCTCGAGGGAGGATGGGGATGGGGTGTAAGTCTCACGGATTCCCCTAATCTTTGTCGGCTGGGTAGCAGGACATTGTGTGCTAATGTTAGTGTGAATATGTGTGCGTATGTTAGTGGGAATGAGTGTGTATGTTAGTGTGAATGTGTGTGTGTATGTTAGTGTGAATGTGTGTGTGTATGTTAGTGTGAATGTGGGTGCGTATGTTAGTGTGAATGTGTGTGTGTATGTTAGTGTGAATGTGGGTGCGTATGTTAGTGTGAATGTGGGTGCGTATGTTAGTGTGAATGTGGGTGCGTATGTTAGTGTGAATGTGGGTGCGTATGTTAGTGTGAATGTGGGTGCGTATGTTAGTGTGAATGTGTGTGTGTATGTTAGTGTGAATGTGGGTGCGTATGTTAGTGTGAATGTGGGTGCGTATGTTAGTGTGAATGTGGGTGTGAATATGGGTGTGTATGTTAGTGTGAATGTGTGTGTGTATGTTAGTGTGAATGTGGGTGCGTGAGAAGCCAGTATAAAATGAATTGTTTTGTACAACAGACCAGAGTTCTCGTAAATAAACTTTCTGACTATTGAGGCTGGGCCTCCGTCTCATTCATTTCAACCAGTTTCTGACAAATTCTGGGTTTCAGGCTGAGTAATTATTTGAATTGGGTTTATGAACACTGAGAACATAATTCTCGTATCAATTTTGTACAGGTGTATTGTCCGTAGCTACGGCCCATGGTTACGATGAACAACTGAAATGTGTCTTCATGCTCTCTTCATTTCATAAACTACTATAGAGACACACAGTTGAGAGGAGCACGGTGAAGCTGCAGTGTAGCAGCCCTGGATGGAGAGCCTGTTGTGGGCTTTTAAGGGCCTTGCTCAAGGGCCCGATTGTTGTTAGGATATGAACCCAGCACCCCTGGATGGAGAGCCTGTTGTGGGCTTTTAAGGGCCTTGCTCAAGGGCCCGATTGTTGTTAGGATATGAACCCAGTAGCCCTGGATGGAGAGGCTGTTGTGGGCTTAAGGGCCTTGCTCAAGGGCCCGATTATTGTTAGGATATGAACCCAGCAGCCCTCCAGTTGACAGATCAATTTCACCCCTTCTTGACCCAAGTTGGCATTTATTGGGATGACTCATGTCCTGGAGGCAGCTCTGCAGGGTGGTCACTAGCTGGAACATCCACAAAGTCATCAAATCAGATTTTAAATCTAACCGTAACCCTAACCTTAACCACATTGCTAACCTTATGTCTAACCCTAATGTTCAATTAAGACTAAATTATATAGCCAATTTTGACCTTGCAGCTGGCTCATCTAGCAGAAACCGCTCAGCTCTGCCTCCAGGACAAGATTCATCCCAATACACATCAACCTGCATTTTTTTCCCCCAGTGCCCGGCCCAGGAATCAAACAGACAACTTTTCAGCAACTCCTTAGCGGCTGGGCGACCCACCTACATAGACATTAGCACAACTTGATCTCACAAGAATTGATTGGTCAAGTTCTGCTCTCTTCTTATGTCTCGTTGTGATTGGTCATGTTCTGTTCTCTTCTTATGTCTCCGCTGTGATTGGTCAAGTTCTGTTCTCTTCTTATGTCTCCGCTGGGATTGGTCAAGTTCTGTTCTCTTCTTATGTCTCCGCTGGGATTGGTCACGTTCTGCTCTCTTCTTATGTCTCCGCTGGGATTGGTCACGTTCTGCTCTCTTCTTATGTCTCCGCTGTGATTGGTCATTTTCTTCATTCTTCTTATGTCTCCGCTGTGATTGGTCATCTCCTCGACGATTAAGGTTGAAGAGCTTCTGAACAATTGTACCATTCATTCCACTGATGTGAAGGTTGTGGGAACGCCCTGGGGCCGTCATTAGACCACGCTCTGGGCCCGTCATTAGGCCACTCCCTGGGGCCATCATTAGGACACGCCCCAGGGCCGTCATTAGGCCACGCCCCGGGGCCATCATTAGGGAACAGGTCTTCCAATCTTTAACAATAACTTCAAACCATTTTTTAAATCTTGATCTCTCTGTGAGTTTCAGAAATAGACATGTCTGTGATGAATGACTGAGGAAAGTACACTGAGTTAATTACTTTTACCGCACTCCCGATCAAGAGTGTGTGTGTGTGTGTGTGTGTGTATGAGAGAGAGAGTGTGTGTGTGTGTGTATGAGAGAGAGAGTGTGTGTGTTTGTGTGTGTGTGTCAGTCAAAAATTAGAGAAGCTCATTACGTTGGCGAGGTAGGAGAGAGAGACTATGTCTTCAGTCACTACCTCTCCATGGTAACCCAACTAATGATCTTGGTAATATTGTAGCGACCTTAACCCAACGCCTAGCAACCTCATCAAGAGGGGTGTCGGATGGCCCAGCACATCACTGGGGGCACGGGGCGAGTTCCCAGACATTCAGGTTATTCCAGCCATGGATCTTTCTCTCTGCTACGGCAGGAGGTACCGGAGCGTTGGGTCTTGGACCAATATACCCATCATGCTATAACACTATACCAATCATGCTGGATAGCAAACAATGGCTGCCTTCCCTCTCCCACTGACTATCTGCACTGATTCTGAATGTGCAAATATTGTACAATCCAGGTATGAAAAGCTCTTAGAAACTTGCTAAAGGTGATTCCTTATGTACAGTGCATTCGGGAAAGTTTTCAAACCCCTTGACTTTTTCCACATTTGTTACATTTCCAGCCTTATTCTAAAATGGATCAAACACAACATTTTCCTCATCAACTTACACACAATACCCCCATAATGACAGAACGAAAACAAACAGGTTTTTAGAAATGTTTGCAAATGTATTCAAAAATAAAAAACAGAAATATCTTATTTAAATTAATGACAAAGAAAAACAGTTTTTTTAAAATACCTAATTTACATAAGTATTCAGACCCTTTGCTTTGAGACTCTAAATTGAGCTCAGGTACATCCTGTTTCCATTGATCATCCTTGAGATGTTTCTACAAATTGATTGGAGTCCACCTGTGGTAAATTCAATTGATTGGACATGATTTGGAAAGGCACACACCTGTCTACATTTGACAGTGCATGTCAGGGGAAAAACCAAGACATGAGGTCAAAGGTATTGTCTGTAGAGCTCCGAGACAGGATTGTGTCGAGGCAAAGATCTGGGGAAGGGACCAAAACATTTCTGCAGCATTGAAGGTCCCCACAGTGGCCTCCATCATTCTCAATAAATGGAAGAAGTTTGACCACCAAGACTCCTCCGAGAGCTGGCCACCCGGCCAAACTGAGCAGTCGGGGGAGAAGGGCCTTGGTCACGGAGGTGACTGACAGAGCTCCAGATTTACCTCTGTGGAGATGGGAGAAACTTCCAGAAGAACAACCATCTCTGCAGCACTCCACCAATCAGGCTTTTATGGTAGAGTGGCCAGACAGAAGCCACTCCTCAGTAAAAGGCACATGACAGCCCGCTTGGCATCTAAAGGACTCTCAGGCCATGACAAACAAGATTCTCTGGTCTGATGAAACCCATCCAACCTGACAGAGCTTCAGAGGATCTGCCGAGAAGAATGGGAGAAACTCCCCAAATACAGGTGTGCCAAACTGGTAGGGGGTGAACTCCCTGAATACAGGTGTGCCAAGCTGGTAGGGGGTGAACTCCCTGAATACAGGTGTGCCAAGCTGGTAGACTCATGCCCAAGAAGACTCAAGGCTGTAATCGCTGCCAAAGGTGCTTCAACAAAGTGCTGAGTAAAGGGTCTGAATACTTATGGAAATGTGGTATTTCATTTTTTAATATATTTTTTTATACACATTTGCAAAAAATTATTATTATTATTGAATTGTCATTATAGGATATTGTGTGTAGATTGAGGGGGGAAAAAATAAAGTCTGTAAAAAAAAACTGTAAGTATTTCACTGTACTGTTTTACACCTTCTGTATCCTGTGCACATGACAAATAAACTTTGAAACTTGAAACACGGGATCGAGTCCCGATCGGGATTATCCCCTGAATTAGTTAATTGGGGCAGAGGCAGGTAGCCTAGTGGTTAGAGCGTTGGACTAGTAACCGGAAGGTTGCAAGATCGAATCCCCCTGAGCTGACAATGTAAAAATCTGTCGTTCTGCCCCTGAACAAGGTAGTTAAACCCACTGTTCCCCGGTAAGGCTGTCATTGTAAATATGAATTTGTTCTTAACTGACTTGACTAGTTAAATAAAGGTAAAATAAAATAATTGGTGTTGGAAGTGGTGTGGTGCACGTGAGGCCATCGGAGAGGCGTGTGCATAGAAAAGCGTAGGGAAGAGGGGCCACTTTAACCTACAGTAGCTACCTTGCCAAGAGGATCAGACCTCTTGGTGTAATAGTTAGGGTTGTTGGCTTGACAATGAATTTGATTCCCGGTCAGATGTTGTCATTTTAATAATAGTAATTGAAGGATCTACTGAATGTGTCTGATTTCTGTACTAACCTGATGAAGTGACTCATCTGCAACACTGGATTCACATGTATTCTTATATGAAAAGAAAATATGAATGTAATCTCTCAATACAATCGAGCATTTTCTGGTTCTGTTCTTTTTATTCATCTCATAACCAAGGGGTTTTCATGTGGATTGATGCGGACAGAGCAAATCACCCACACAGCTATTCTGTTCCATAGAGAGATAGACCACATAGAGACATTAGCTGGTCAATTCATCCAGATTAATAAAGCTCAGTGAAAAAGTAAAAAAAATCCCTGAAATTTTTAATTGAGGAAATTGAACAGTATGACCCATGACAGTGAGGCATGGAAGATCAAAGGGTGGTATTTTCTGTGTGCAAAAACATTGTGCACAGTACAAAAAAAGGACCGCAAATCTTGTTATAAATTTGAAGTGTGATTTTAGTTTGAAACTTTTCTTCTAATAAAAGCACACATTGTTGCTGAAGAAAAGTTTCAAATTGAATCAAGATGCCACATTATAATGAGATTTATGATCGTTCTTCTATTCTGGACCACCAAGTGTTCCTGTCTTTGCATGTGAAAATTACATTGTATGCGATTTACACTTTTTGTTGGTTTGCTGGCCCACGCTTTTCAGCGCATAGAGGGCCCCTCTTTCTACGTAATTCCTGTTCTAGAGTGGAAATGTTCATTACAAGTTCCATCTCTGCATAATGATGCCGGCTACTTACACATATTCAAGAATTGGGGGTGGGAAGGAACATCCATGTGGAGTGGAAAAACATCAACCAATAGGGCAGTGACAGCTGTCAGTGTAGCTAGCTAGCATGCTAACCTTATTGAGATATCTAGATAGCATTCATGCTAACCTTTTATAGCTATCCAGATAGCTAGCATGCTAACCTTATTGAGATATCTAGATAGCTATCATGCTAACCTTTTATAGCTATCCAGATAGCTAGCATGCTAACCTTATTGAGATATCTAGATAGCTATCATGCTAACCTTTTATAGCTATCCAGATAGCTAGCATGCTAACTTTATCTAGCTATCTAGATAGCATTTATGCTAACCTTTTCTAGCTATCCAGATATGCCCCTCTCCCCACAGGTGTGATTACTACCGCTGAGGGTTATAGAGCTTGAGATAGTCACCCTATGCAAGTACTTGGGAGTATGTCTGGACGGTGCACTGTCCTTCTCTCAGCACATATCAAAGCTGCAGGCTAAAGTTAAATCTAGACTTGGTTTCCTCCATCGTAATCATTCCCCTTTCACCCCAGCTGCCAAACTAACCCTGATTCAGATATCCTACCCATGCTAATTTATAGATGTCATTTATAGATCGGCAGGTAAGGGTGCTCTCAAGTGGTTAGATGTTCTTTACCATTCGGCAATCAGATTCGCCACCAATGCTCTTAATAGGACCCATCACTGCACTCTATACTCCTCTGTAAACTGGTCATCTCTGTATACCTGTCGCAAGACCCACTGGTTGATGCTTGTTTATAAAGCCCGCTTAGGCCTCACTCCCCCCTATCTGAGATATCTACTGCAGCCCTCATCCTCCACATACAACACCCGTTCTGCCAGTCACATTCTGTTAAAGGTCCCCAAAGCACACACATCCCTGGGTCGCTCCTCTTTTCAGTTCGCTGCAGCTAGCGACTGGAACGAGCTGCAACAAGCACTTAAACTTGGATAGTTTTAGTTCCATCTCTTCATTCAAAGTCTCAATCATGGACACACTGACAGTTGTGGCTGCTTCGCGTGATGAATTGTTGTCTCTACCTTCTTGACCTTTGTGGTGTTGTCTCTACCTTCTTGACCTTTGTGGTGTTGTCTCTACCTTCTTGACCTTTGTGGTGTTGTCTCTACCTTCTTGACCTTTGTGGTGTTGTCTCTACCTTCTTGACCTTTGTGCTGATGTCTCTGTCCAATAATGTTTTACCATGTTTTTGTGCTGCTACCATGTTGTTGTCATGTTGTGCTGCTACCATGCTGTGTTGTCATGTTGTGTAGCTACCATGTTGTGTTGTCATGTTGTGCTGCTACCATGCTGTGTTGTCATGTTGTGTTGCTACCATGCTGTGTTGTCATGTTGTGTAGCTACCATGCTGTGTTGTCATGTTGTGTAGCGAACAATTCTCTGTTATGTTGTGCTGCTACCAAATCAAGCCATGCTGTGTTGTCATGTTGTGCTGCTTCCATGTTGTGTTGTCACGTTGTGTAGCTACCATGCTGTGTTGTCATGTTGTGTAGCTACCATGTTGTGCTGTCATGTTGTGTAGCTACCATGCAGTTTTTCTCCATCTCTTCATTCAAAGACTCAATCACTCCTACTGACAGTTGTGGCTGCTTTGTGTGATGTATTGTTGTCTCTACCTTCTTGCCCGTTGTGCTGTTGTCTCTACCTTCTTGCCCTTTGTGCTGTTGTCTGGGACCAAGAATGTTTGTACCATGTTTTGTGCTGCTGCCATGTTGTGTTGTTGTGTGTTGCTGCCAAATCAAATCAAATCAAATTTTATTTGTCACATACACATGGTTAGCAGATGTTAATGCGAGTGTAGCGAAATGCTTGTGCTTCTAGTTCCGACAATGCAGTAATAACCAACAAGTAATCTAACTAACAATTCCAAAACTACTGTCTTATACACAGTGTAAGGGGATAAAGAATATGTACATAAGGATATATGAATGAGTGATGGTACAGAGCAGCATAGGCAAGATACAGTAGATGGTATTGAGTGCAGTATATACATATGAGATGAGTATGTAACAAAGTGGCATAGTTAAAGTGGCTAGTGATACATGTATTACATAAGGATGCAGTCGATGATATAGAGTACAGTATATACGTATGCATATGAGATGAATAATGTAGGGTATGTAAACATTATATTAGGTAGCATTGTTTAAAGTGGCTAGTGATATATTTACATCATTTCCCATCAATTCCCATTATTAAAGTGGCTGGAGTTGTGTCAGTGTCAGTGTGTTGGCAGCAGCCACTCAATGTTAGTGGTGGCTGTTTAACAGTCTGATGGCCTTGAGATAGAAGCTGTTTTTCAGTCTTTCGGTCCCAGCTTTGATGCACCTGTACTGACCTCGCCTTCTGGATGATAGCGGGGTGAACAGGCAGTGGCTCGGGTGGTTGATGTCCTTGATGATCTTTATGGCCTTCCTGTAGCATCGGGTGGTGTAGGTGTCCTGGAGGGCAGGTAGTTTGCCCCCGGTGATGCGTTGTGCAGACCTCACTACCCTCTGGAGAGCCTTACGGTTGAGGGCGGAGCAGTTGCCGTACCAGGCGGTGATACAGCCCGCCAGGATGCTCTCGATTGTGCATCTGTAGAAGTTTGTGAGTGCTTTTGGTGACAATCCGAATTTCTTCAGCCTCCTGAGGTTGAAGAGGCGCTGGTGCGCCTTCTTCACGATGCTGTCTGTGTGAGTGGACCAATTCAGTTTGTCTGTGATGTGTATGCCGAGGAACTTAAAACTTGCTACCCTCTCCACTACTGTTCCATCGATGTGGATAGGGGGGTGTTCCCTCTGCTGTTTCCTGAAGTTCCTGCCATGCTATGTTGTTGTGTGTTACTGCCTTGATATGTTGTTGTGTGTTACTGCCTTGATATGTTGTTGTGTGTTGCTGCCATGCTATGTTGTTGTGTTGCTGCCATGCTATGTTGTTGTGTTGCTGCCATGCTATGTTGTTGTGTGTTGCTGCCTTGCTATGTTGTTGTGTGTTGCTGCCTTGCTATGTTGTTGTGTGTTGATGCCTTGCTATGTTGTTGTGTGTTGCTGCCTTGCTATGTTGTTGTGTGTTGCTGCCTTGCTATGTTGTTGTGTGTTGCTGCCTTGCTATGTTGTTGTGTGTTGATGCCTTGCTATGTTGTTGTGTGTTGCTGCCTTGCTATGTTGTTGTGTGTTGCTGCCATGCTATGTTGTTGTGTGTTGCTGCCTTGATATGTTGTTGTGTGTTGCTGCCATGCTATGTTGTTGTGTGTTGCTGCCATGCTATGTTGTTGTGTGTTGCTGCCTTGCTTTGTTGTTGTGTGTTGCTGCCTTGCTATGTTGTTGTGTGTTGATGCCTTGCTATGTTGTTGTGTGCTGCTGCCTTGCTATGTTGTTGTGTGTTGCTGCCTTGCTATGTTGTTGTGTGTTGCTGCCTTGCTATGTTGTTGTGCGAGGCAGTCCCGGTGAACTGTGAGGCAGTCCCGGGGAGCTGTGCGTCAGTTCAGAGGGAACATTGCTTACACCAGTATAGGCCTGTGTAACTGTGTCCTGTTTGGGCAATATTTCAAATGAGTTTTCCACAAATGAGATTTCCACAACAATAACACATTATTACTACTGAAATTCTCCTCGGTGACCCCCCCCTGCCTACACCCCAGCTGGGAGGCCATTAAAACTCTTGTGGCCATTGCTCCTTTGTCTTTAATGTCTCCCACTCTCTGCATTGTGTGTGTGTGTGTGTGTGTGTGTGTGTGTGTGTGTGTGTGTGTGTGTGTGTGTGTGTGTGTGTGTGTGTGTGTGTGTGTGTGTGTGTGTGTGTGTGTGTGTGTGTAGAGAGAGAGAGGGCGGAGATAGGGCCACTGGACCCTGCACACCAGAGGGAGATGAACCCGAGAACAGATGTCATACAGTCATTGGAGATTATGTGGGGCCAGTACCACCCTGGTTCAGACCTAAATGATCTGTCGGCTCACAGTTGGACACTACTCAAACGTACACCTCCTTCCAGATGTTTCAGCTCTACTTCACCACGTCTGTGCATACTGGGCATACTAGTTTCCAATACCGACAAGTATGGGGACAAGAAACAGCTCTTATTGATGTAGGATCAATACCTTTTGGGCGTATTCAATGTGTAATAGCAGGGGAATTACTCCCCCATTTGGACACTTTGGAGATGGGACACCTGGATGTCCCCTGACACCACCACACTGTTTGAGAGAGGTTGACATTGTATACATTGTGTTTTTATAGTGACCAATGACTTTTAGGCTTATTCAATGTGCAACAGCAGTGGAATTACCTAATTTAAATACTGATGACTCTTTGGGGAGGTTGAGTTATCTCATTTACATACTTAGGACCCTTTGGAGAGGTTGAGGTACCTCAGTTACATACCTAGGACTCTTTGGGGAGGTTGAGGTACCTCATTTACATACCTAGGGCACTTTGGAGAGGTTGAGGTACCTCATTTACATACCTAGGACACTTTGGGGAGGTTGAGGTACCTCATTTACATACCTAGGACTCTTTGGAGAGGTTGAGTTACCTCATTTACATACCTAGGACTCTTTGGAGAGGTTGAGTTACCTCATTTACATACCTAGGACACTTTGGGGAGGTTGAGGGGACACTTGGAGATGTACCTGACACGACTTACTAAAACGTCTGTAGAGTTATAGCTGTTGTGTATTTAACTCCCATTGATTACCTAGAAGGTTATAACTTGTTGTTGAAGTTATGAGTTGTTGTTGAAGTTATGAGTTGATGTGGAAGTTATGAGTTGATGTGGAAGTTATGAGTTGATGTGGAAGTTATGACGGTTAAACGGTTAGTTTGTGTGCTGGATCTTATGTGATCTGAACTGTGCCATTCCTATCTACACTCTGACCATTTCCTTATAATCTACCAGGTGTTCATTGTTTTTCCATTGATATTAAGTTTATGCATGTTCTTATCATTTAACCTCTAATTATTAAAAGCAGGTACTTTTGTCTATTGAGGCAGAAATAAATTGACATTTTTGACATTGCATTTAAGCAGAGAGGTAATAGGTAGACTGTTTCAGAAGCGCTTCATAGCTGTGTTTTCTTTAACCACAGAGACAGGTAGCAGATAGAAGACTGTCTTGTTGATGCTACCACAGAGAGAGGTAGAAGATAGAAGACTGTCTTGTTGATGCTAGTCAGGAGAGAGGCAGTAGATATGATGTGATATACTGAATCCAGCATATTTCTGTGTGCTCGTGTCAAATGTGTTTTGTGTGTGTGTGTGTTTGCCATCTGTTAAATGATGTTAACTTGAATGTGAACATCCTGGCTTATTGTTACGCCTCTGTGAAGAGGGAACGCAGCACCCTGCAACTCCCCACGAAGGGAAAGAGGTATGGACTGTAGGTGTGACTAAGGATGACAACGAATGGGAACAAATGGGAACCAATGAAACAGAATATTAAACAATATTAAACAATTTCACAAACAAAGAAAATCAAATAAGCTCTGACTGAACAGAACATACAAGTAGTACACCTCCTCCGCTGATCCTCAACACTGGGGCCCCACAAGGGTGCGTTCTGAGCCCTCTCCTGTACTCCCTGTTCACCCATGACTGCATGGCCACGCACGCCTCCAACTCAATCATCAAGTTTGCGGACGACACAACAGTGGTAGGCTTGATTACCAACAACGACGAGACAGCCTACACGGAAGAGGTGAGGGCCCTCGGAGTGTGGTGTCAGGAAAATAACCTCACACTCAACGTCAACAAAACTAAGGAGATGATTGTGGACTTCAGGAAACAGCAGAGGGAACACCCCCCTATCCACATCGATGGAACAGTAGTGGAGAGGGTAGCAAGTTTTAATTCCTTGGCATACACATCACAGACAAACTGAATTGGTCCACTCACACAGACAGCATCGTGAAGAAGGCGCAGCAGCGCCTCTTCAACCTCAGGAGGCTGAAGAAATTCGGCTTGTCACCAAAAGCACTCACAAACTTCTACAGATGCACAATCGAGAGCATCCTGGCGGGGTGTATCACCGCCTGGTACGGCAACTGCTCCGCCCTCAACCGTAAGGCTCTCCAGAGGGTAGTGAGGTCTGCACAACGCATCACCGGGGGCAAACTACCTGCCCTCCAGGACACCTACACCACCCGATGCTACAGGAAGGCCATAAAGATCATCAAGGACATCAACCACCCGAGCCACTGCCTGTTCACCCCGCTGTCATCCAGAAGGCGAGGTCAGTACAGGTGCATCAAAGCTGGGACCGAGAGACTGAAAAACAGCTTCTATCTCAAGGCCATCAGACTGTTAAACAGCCACCACTAACATTGAGTGGCTGCTGCCAACACACTGTCAATGACACTGACTCAACTCCAGCCACTTTAATAATGGGAATTGATGGGAAATTATGTAAATATATCACTAGCCACTTTAAACAATGCTACCTTATATAATGTTACTTACCCTACATTATTCATCTCATATGCATATGTATATACTGTACTCTATATCATTGACTGCATCCTTATGTAATACATGTATCACTAGCCACTTTAACTATGCCACTTTGTTTACATACTCATCTCATATGTTATACTGTACTCGATATCATCTACTGTATCTTGCCTATGCTGCTTTGTACCATCACTCATTCATATATCTTTATGTACATATTCCTTATCCCCTTACACTGTGTATAAGACAGTCGTTTTTTTTGGAATTGTTAGCTAGATTACTTGTTGGTTATTACTGCATTGTCGGAACTAGAAGCACAAGCATTCCGCTACACTCGCATTAACATCTGCTAACCATGTGTATGTGACAAATAACATTTGATTTGATTTGATTTGCTCCAAGCAACATCTAATACAGTAAATTACCCACAGCCATCATGCTATAACCCTCAGCCATCATGCTATAGCCATCATGCTATGGCCATCATGCTATAACCCTCAGCCATCATGCTATAACCCTCAGCCATCATGCTATAACCCTCAGCCATCATGCTATGGCCATCATGTTAAAACCTTCAGCCATCATGCTATAACCCTCAGCCATCATGCCATGGCCATCATGCTATAACCCTCAGCCATCATGCTATAACCCTCAGCCATCATACCATAACCCACAGCCATCATGCTATAACCCTCAGCCATCATGCTATAACCCTCAGCCATCATGCTATAACCCACAGCCATCATGCTATAACCCTCAGCCATCATGCTATAACCCTCAGCCATCATGCTATAACCCTCAGCCATCATGCTATAACCCACAGCCATCATGCCATGGCCATCATGCTATAACCCTCAGCCATCATGCTATAACCCTCAGCCATTATACCATAACCCACAGCCATCATGCTATAACCCTCAGCCATCATGCTATAACCCTCAGCCATCATGCTATAACCCTCAGCCATCATGCTATAACCCTCAGCCATCATGCCATGGCCATCATGCTATAACCCTCAGCCATCATGCTATAACCCTCAGCCATCATACCATAACCCACAGCCATCATGCTATAACCCTCAGCCATCATGCTATAACCCTCAGCCATCATGCTATAACCCACAGCCATCATGCTATAACCCTCAGCCATCATGCTATAACCCTCAGCCATCATGCTATAACCCTCAGCCATCATGCTATAACCCACAGCCATCATGCTATAACCCACAGCCATAACCCACAGCCATCATGCTATAACCCTCAGCCATCATGCTATAACCCTCAGCCATCATGCTATAACCCTCAGACATCATGTTATAACCCTCAGCCATCATGCTATAACCCTCAGCCATCATGCTATAACCCTCAGCCATCATTCTATAACCCTCAGCCATCATGCTATAACCCCCAGCCATCATACTATAACCCACAGCCATCATGCTATAACCCACAGCCATCATGCTATGGCCATCGTGCTATGGCCATCATGCTATAGCCATCATGATATGGCCATCATGCTATGGCCATCATGCTATGGCCATCATGCTATAACCCTCAGCCATCATGCTATAGCCATCATGCTATAACCCTCAGCCATCATGCTATAGTCATCATGCTATAGCCCTCATGCTATAGCCATCATGCTATGGCCATTATGCTATAACCATCATGCTATAGCAATCATGCTATAGCCATCATGCTATAGCCATCATGCTATAGCCCTCATGCTATAGCCCTCATGCTATAGCCCTCATGCTATAGCCCTCATGCTATAGCCCTCATGCTATAGCCCTCATGCTATAGCCCTCAGCCATCAATCTCCTCTCTCAGCAATGATCTCTCTTCTGAACAGAACACTGGCTTTTATATAGCTTCAGAAGGAATGGGTAAATGGAGACAGCTGTGTCTTGACGAGTGGGCGGGGTTATCTCTCCAATTAGCCATGGAGTCGACCAATCAGCTGCTTGAGGGATTTCAGGAAGCCATTTCCTGAAATAAACACATGCAAATACACAAACTACAACACAGAAACTAGGGAACGTAACACTTACTGTATATTGATTTAATTCCCCACTCTGTGCCTGGCTGTGTGTATGTATATGCATGAGGTTGGCTGTGACTGTGTGTGTGTATTTGTGTGTGTGTGTGTGTGTGTGTGCGTGCGTGCGTAGGTGCGTGTGTGTGTGTGTATGTGCATGGGGTTGGCTGTGACTGTGTGAGTGTGCGTGTGTGTGTGCATTACTTTGGCTGTGAGAGTGTGTCTATGCATGTAGTTTGGACTTCAGAAGGTGGCTGATCAGCCGACCTGATAGGCAGACGGAGGGAGGGAGAGTTAACCGGGGTCTTGATATTTAGCCGTCTGTTGCCCATGTGGAGGAAGGCATGGACGTATGTCTTCTGGGAAGAAGGTGGGCCTCCTGGGGGATCTGGGAGGTGTTAGGGGCAGAAGGTGGGGATTCTGGGGGATTCTGGGAGGTGTTAGGGGCAGAAGGTGGGGATTCTGGGAGGTGTTAGGGGCAGAAGGTGGGCCTCCTGGGGGATTCTGGGAGGTGTTAGGGGCAGAAGGTGGGCCTGCTGGGGGATTCTGGGAGGTGTTAGGGGCAGAAGGTGGGCCTCCTGGGGGATTCTGGGAGGTGTTAGGGGCAGAAGATATGTCGCCAGCCAGAGATTGGCAAAGAGAATTGGGACATTCGTTTCAAATTCTCCCTTGTGATGTGTACCCTCCCTTCATGCCTGGATGCCATAGAGGTCTTACCTGTAATTGGCTTTGGCCACCTGGGGACAGCTGGGAGGAGGTAGGGGCATTAGAGGGCCAGGGGAGGGGGCGGGAGGAGAGGAACACACACACACACACACACACACAGGGAGACCAGATGAGGAGGGATTCGTGTGGAAGAGCATGGTCTGACATTTAAAGGAGAGCTGCTTGTCTAACCAGGTCTTAACAAACAGGTTACAAAACTGTGTGTGTGTGTGTGTGTGTGTGTGTGGGTGTGTGTGGTAACATGCTGTGTGTTTGTGTGTGTGTGTGGTAACGTGTGTGTGTGTGGTAACATGCTGTGTGTTTGTGTGTGTGTGTGTGTGTGAGTGAGTGAGTGAGAGGGTGTGTGTGCGAGGGTGTGTGTGTGCGTGAGTGAGAGGGTGTGTGTGTGTGTGTGTGTGTGTGTGTGTGTGTGTGTGTGTGTGTGTGTGTGTGTGTGTGTGTGTGTGTGTGTGAGTGTGAGTGAGAGGGTGTGTGTGAGGGTGGCCTGGTAGAGGTGAAAACAGAGACTGGAGGAGATTGAGGTCTGTTTGAGGTTCACCGCCACAGGGCAGGCATCCATTCATTAAGCTGTCGAGACACACATAGTAAATTGGTACAAATACGAAATTCCTTATTCAATACAAACCTAAAAATGGGAAACATTCACATTTAGCATAGTGGTGGCTGCATCATGTTATGGGTATGCTTGTCATCGTTAAGGACTGGGTAGTTTGTAAGTAAAAAAAAATAAACTTAATGGAGCTAAGCTCATGCAAAATCCTAGAGGAAAACCTGGCCCAGTGTTCCACCAGACACTGGGAGATTAATTCACCTTTCAGGAGAACAATAACCTAAAACACAAGCTCAAATATACACTGAATTGCTTACCAAGAAGACAGTGAATATTCCTGAGTGGCCGAGTTAGTTTTGACTTCAATCTGCTTGAAAATCTTTGTCGAGACCTGAAAATGGTTGTCTCGCAACGATCAACCAATTTGAGAGAGGTTGAAGACTTCTGAAAAGAATAATGGGCAAATGTTGCACAATCCAGGTGTGGAAGGCTCTTAGAGACGTACCCAGAAAGACTCACAACTGTAATTGCTGCCAAAGGGGATTTTAATATGGATTGACTTAGTGGGTTGAATACTTATCTAATCATTATATATATTCGTTTTTTATTTTTTCTTTATCATTTAAATATATATATTTTTTTTTACAAATCTTACATTTTTTTCGACTTTGAGCATTAGAGCATTTTGTGTAGATCGTTGACAAAAAAATATAATTACAAGAAACTGTTGAAAAGGGGTATGAAAACTTTCTGAAGGCCCTATATAACAACAAAAACAGATTGCAGTCTGGGTAGTTGGAAGGTGGCAGGCCAAATTAGATACATTTATATTTTAAGTCATGGCTAGAAGGCTTGCTGAGGGCTTATAGCTGTCCTCTGAGATGAGGCAGCCCGCCAGAGATGCAAATCGTGTCTTAAACGGCAACCGCTATGAATTTATAGCCTAGTAGACACCAACCCTGTATTCAAGAGCATGCTGTGTCTCAACCGATGTCATGCGCAACACATACACCTCGGATGATGTAAAAATAGGGTTTAAGTTACAAAATATGGGAAAATGAAGAAGAAAAAAAAGTCTGACTTTACGTGTTTTTAGATAATTTACGTTAAAAAGTTTTAAAAAAATGACAATTTCTATAAACAAAAAGAATTTAACAGCTTGACAAAACTTTCTGTTTCTGTTTCTGTACTTTCTGGACTTTCTGTATTGTTTCTGTACTTTCTGGACTTTCTGTATTGTTTCTGTACTTTCTGGACTCAACTGTCTTTTCCAGTGATTAATACATGGATGCAAAACAAGTCAACTTTGGTCTCCTGACTGATTTGGCATTAAAGGTCCAAAGACCACTTCTACCAAAGGGTAAATATGCTCAAATCAAAATGTGTTGTAAAATAAAAATGGAATGACCCAGACTCTTCTATCCAAAATGACGCATTCATGTAAAAAACATGTGGGAGACGGGAATCAAAGCTATTATCCTGGCATAGCAAACACCACGCTCTACCAACTGAGCTACAGAGGACTAGGAGGACATACAGGGCATTTGGAAAGCATTCAGACCACTTCCCTTTTTCCACATTTTGTTAAGTTACAGCCTTATTCTAAAATTGATTAAATATTAGTTTTTCACCTCAATCTACACACAATACCCCATAATGACATCACAATAAACCATAATGACCTCACAATACCCCACAATGACCTCACAATATCCCATAATGACATCACAATACCCCCATAATGACATCACAATACCCCATAATGGAAAAGTGAAAACAGTTTTTTTTAAATACAGAGAGTACTTCCCTATATAACATGTCCTCCACTACACCAGACACAGTGTGGTAGAGACCTATATAACATGTCCTTCACTACACCAGACACAGTGTGGTAGAGACTACTTCCCTATATAACATGTCCTTCACTACACCAGACACAGTGTGGTAAAGACTACTTCCCTATATAACATGTCCTCCACTACACCAGACACAGTGTGGTAGAGACTACTTCCCTATATAACATGTCCTTCACTACACCAGACACACAGTGGTTGGCAGGATGCTCTAAAAACCGCTATTAAAAATGGTATTCCAGTTGAAAGCACGTCAGTGAAAGGTCGGAGATAATATAGGATGGAGAGAAGCAATCGTTTGATTCCATGGTGGTCTCCCATTAGCGTACAACTGAACGTACGAAACATGAAGGATTCCTATCCCCTACATAGGGCACTACTTTAGACCTGGGCCCATAGGGAGCGGGGCTGACATTTGGGATACATAGCTTGTCAACAGTGTATCTCTCTCTGTGAGGAGGGGCCGGTATAACTAAAACGTGGACGTTTTCCGTGTGAACAATTACGTCAGAAGCAGATACATAATCATTTGATTGAATATCTACACTGAGTGTACAATATATGACATAGACTGACCAGGTGAATCCAGATGAAAGATATGATCCCTTATTGATGTCACTTGTTAAATCCACGTCAAAATAAGTGTAGGTGAAAAGGGAGGAGACAGGTTAAAGAAGGATTTTTAATCCATGAGACAATTGAGCCATGGATTGTGTATGTGTGCCATTCAGAGGGTGAACGGGCAAGACAAAAGGATTTAAGTGCCTTTGAACGGGGGTATGGTAGTCGGTTGCCAGGTGCACCTGTTTGTCAAGAACTACAACGCTGCTAAGGTTTTTCACGCTCAACAGTTTCCCGAGTCAAGAATGGTCCATCACCCAAAGGACATTCAGCCGACTTGACAAAAATGTGGGAAGTGCTGGAGTCAAAAAGGGCTGTAACGTTCGTCGTCTTCCTCTAATGAGGAGTAAGAGAGGTCGGACCAATTTGCTGCGTGGTAAGTGTCCATTTTAATAAGACAAACTGAACACTACAAAAAAACTAAATGACAAAGTGAAACAAGCGAAACGGTCCCATGTGGTAACAAACACTAAAGGGAAAATAATCACCCACAACTCAAAAGTGAAACAGTCTTCCTAAATATGGTTCTCAATCAGGGACAACGATAAACAGCTGCCTCTGATTGAGAACCATACCAGGCCAAACACAGAAATCCCAAAACATAGAAAAAGGAACAGTCAACCCACCCAACTCACGCCCTGACCATACGAAAACAAAGACATAATATAAGAACTAAGGTCAGAACGTGACAGTACCCCCCGCAAAGGTGCGGACTCCGGCCGCAAAACCTAAACCTATAGGGGAGGGTCTGGGTGGGTGTCTGTCTGCGGTGGCGGCTCTGGCGCGGGACGTGGACCCCACTCCACCATAGTCCTTCTCCGCCTGTTTACCCGCCTCCGTGGCCTCTGTAACGCGGCGACCTTCACCGCTGACCTCGGACTGGGGACCCAAGCCACGGGTCCCGAATGGACGGGAGATTCCAGCAGCACCGGACAGGCGGGAGACTCCGGCAGCACCGGACAGGCGGGAGACTCTGGCAGCTCCGGAGTGAAGGGCGATTCTGGCAGCTCCTGGCTGACTGACGGCTCTGGCAGCTCCTGGCTGACTGACGGCTCTGGCAGCTCCTGGCTGACGGACGGCTCTGGCAGCTCCTGGCTGACGGACGGCTCTGGCAGCTCCTGGTTGACGGACGGCTCTGGCAGCTCCTGGTTGACTGACGGCTCAGTCAGCTCCTGGCTGACTGGCGGCTCTGGCAGCTCCTGGCTGACTGGCGGCTCTGGCAGCTCAGGACAGATGGGAGACTCTGGCAGCTCAGGACAGACGGGAGACTCTGGCAGCTCAGGACAGACGGGAGACTCTGGCAGCTCAGGACAGACGGGAGACTCTGGCAGCTCAGGACAGTCAGGAGACTCTGGCAGCTCAGGGCAGGAGGAAGACCTGTAGGAAGGAGACGGAGAGACAGCCTGGTGCGGGGGGCTGCCACCGGAAGGGCTGGTAACTGGAGGTGGCACCGGATAGACTGGACCGTGAAGGCGCACTGGAGCTCTCGAGCACCGAGCCTGCCCAACCTTACCTGGTTGGATGCTCCCCGTAGCCAGGTCAGTGCGGCGAGGTGTAATATCCCGCACTGGGCTGTGCTGGCGAACCGGGGACACCATGCGTAAGGCTGGTGCCATGTACCCAGGCCAGAGGAGACACACTGGTGACCCAGCATGTTACCTGATAAACCCATCACCCAGCATGTTACCTGGTAGACTCATCACCCAGCATGTTACCTGATAGACACAGCATGTTACCTGATAGACCCAGCATGTTACCTGATATACCCAGCATGTTACCTGGAAGACCCATCATCCACAATGTTACCTGGTAGACCCATCACCCATTATGTTACCTGGTAGACCCATCACCCAGCATGTTACCTGATACACTCAGCATGTTACCTGATAGACCCATCACCCAGCATGGTACCTGATAGACCCAGCATGGTACCTCGTAGACCCATCACCCAGCATGTTACCTGATAGACCCATCCCCCAGCATGTTATCTGATAGACCCATCACCCATCATGTTACCTGGTAGACCCATCACCAAGCATGTTACCTGATAGACCCATCACCCAGCATGTTACCTGGTAGACTCCTCACCCAGCATGTTACCTGGTAGACTCATCACCCAGCATGTTACCTGGTAGTGGGGGCTGTGCTTTGGCAAAGTGGGTGGGGTTATATCCTTCCTGTTTGGCCCTGTCCGGGGGTGTCCTCGGATGGGGCCACAGTGTCTCCTGACCCCTCCTGTCTCAGCCTCCAGTATTTATGCTGCAGTAGTTTATGTGTCGGGGGGCTGGGGTCAGTTTGTTATATCTGGAGTACTTCTCCTGTCCTATTCGGTGTCCTGTGTGAATCTAAGTGTGCGTTCTCTAATTCTCTCCTTCTCTCTTTCTTTCTCTCTCTCGGAGGACCTGAGCCCTAGGACCATGCCCCAGGACTACCTGACATGATGACTCCTTGCTGTCCCCAGTCCACCTGGCCATGCTGCTGCTCCAGTTTCAACTTCCACCTGACTGTGCTGCTGCTCTAGTTTCAACTGTTCTGCCTTATTATTATTCGACCATGCTGGTCATTTATGAACATTTGAACATCTTGGCCATGTTCTGTTATAATCTCCACCCGGCACAGCCAGAAGAGGACTGGCCACCCCACATAGCCTGGTTCCTCTCTAGGTTTCTTCCTAGGTATTGGCCTTTCTAGGGAGTTTTTCCTAGCCACCGTGCTTCTACACCTGCATTGCTTGCTGTTTGGGGTTTTAGGCTGGGTTTCTGTACAGCACTTTGAGATATCAGCTGATGTACGAAGGGCTATATAAATAAATTTGATTTGATTTGATTTAGACCCAGCATGTTAACCTGATAGACCCAGCATGTTAACTGATAAACCCATCACCCAGCATGTTACCTGGTAGGCTCATCACCCAGCATGTTACCTGGTAGACTTATAAACCAGCATGTTACCTGGTAGACCCAGCATATTACCTGATAGACCCAGCATGTTACCTGGTAGACACATCACCCATGATGTTACCTGATAGACCCATCCCCCAGCATGTTATCTGATAGACCCATCACCCATCATGTTACCTGGTAGACCCATCACCAAGCATGTTACCTGATAGACCCATCACCCAGCATGTTACCTGGTAGACTCCTCACCCAGCATGTTACCTGGTAGACTCATCACCCAGCATGTTACCTGGTAGTGGGGGCTGTGCTTTGGCAAAGTGGGTGGGGTTATATCCTTCCTGTTTGGCCCTGTCCGGGGGTGTCCTCGGATGGGGCCACAGTGTCTCCTGACCCCTCCTGTCTCAGCCTCCAGTATTTATGCTGCAGTAGTTTATGTGTCGGGGGGCTGGGGTCAGTTTGTTATATCTGGAGTACTTCTCCTGTCCTATTCGGTGTCCTGTGTGAATCTAAGTGTGCGTTCTCTAATTCTCTCCTTCTCTCTTTCTTTCTCTCTCTCGGAGGACCTGAGCCCTAGGACCATGCCCCAGGACTACCTGACATGATGACTCCTTGCTGTCCCCAGTCCACCTGGCCATGCTGCTGCTCCAGTTTCAACTTCCACCTGACTGTGCTGCTGCTCTAGTT
The DNA here is from genome assembly GCF_002021735.2 of Oncorhynchus kisutch. Classification (NCBI taxonomy): domain Eukaryota; kingdom Metazoa; phylum Chordata; class Actinopteri; order Salmoniformes; family Salmonidae; genus Oncorhynchus; species Oncorhynchus kisutch. The sequence continues at coordinate 42,722,001 of NC_034197.2, read as the reverse complement.
TCAACTGTTCTGCCTTATTATTATTCGACCATGCTGGTCATTTATGAACATTTGAACATCTTGGCCATGTTCTGTTATAATCTCCACCCGGCACAGCCAGAAGAGGACTGGCCACCCCACATAGCCTGGTTCCTCTCTAGGTTTCTTCCTAGGTATTGGCCTTTCTAGGGAGTTTTTCCTAGCCACCGTGCTTCTACACCTGCATTGCTTGCTGTTTGGGGTTTTAGGCTGGGTTTCTGTACAGCACTTTGAGATATCAGCTGATGTACGAAGGGCTATATAAATAAATTTGATTTGATTTGATTTAGACCCAGCATGTTAACCTGATAGACCCAGCATGTTAACTGATAAACCCATCACCCAGCATGTTACCTGGTAGGCTCATCACCCAGCATGTTACCTGGTAGACTTATAAACCAGCATGTTACCTGGTAGACCCAGCATATTACCTGATAGACCCAGCATGTTACCTGGTAGACACATCACCCATGATGTTACCTGATAGACCCATCACCCAGCATGTTACCTGATAGACCCAGCATGTTACCTGATAGACCCAGCATGTTACCTGGTAGACCCAGCATGTTACCTGGTAGTCCCAGCAAGTTACCTGATAGACCCAGCATGTTACCTGGTAGACCCATCACCCATGATGTTACCTGGTAGACCCATCACCCATGATGTTACCTGATAGACCCATCACCCAGCATGTTACCTGATAGACCCATCACCCAGCATGTTACCTGATAGACCCAGCATGTTACCTGATAGACCCAGCATGTTACCTGGTAGACCCATCACCCAGCATGTTACCTGATAGACCCAGCATGTTACCTGATAGACCCATCACCCAGCATTTTACCTGATAGACCCAGCATGTTACCTGATAGACCCATCACCCAGCATGTTACCTGATAGACCCAGCATGTAGACCAATCACCAGCATGTTACCTGATAGACCCAGCATGTTACCTGATAGACCCATTACCCAGCATGTTACCTGATAGACCCAGCATGTTACCTGGTAGACCCAGCATGGTACGTGAAAGACCCAGCATGCTACCTGATAGACAAATCACCCAGCATGTTACCTGATAGACCCAGCATGTTACCTGATAGACCCATCACCCAGCATGTTACCTGATAGACCCAGCATGTTACCTGATAGACCCAGCATGTTACCTGATAGACCCAGCATGTTACCTGATAGACCCCGCATGTTACCTGGTAGACCCATCACCCACGATGTTACCTGGTAGACCCATCACCCAGCATGTTACCTGGTAGACCCATCACCCAGCATGTTACCTGATAGAACCATCACCCTGCATGTTACCTGATAGACCCAGCATGTTACCTGGTAGACCCATCACCCAGCATGTTACCTGGTATACCCATCACCCAGCATGTTATCTGATAGACCCATCATCCATCATGTTACCTGGTAGACCTATCACCCAGCATGTTACCGGGTAGACTCATCACCCAGCATGTTACCTGATAGACACAGCATGTTACCTGATAGACCCAGCATGTTACATGATATACCCAGCATGTTACCTGGTAGACCCATCATCCACAATGTTACCTGGTAGACCCATCACCCAGCATGCTACCTGGTAGACCCATCACCCAGCATGTTACCTGATACACCCAGCATGTTACCTGATAGACCCAGCATGTTACCCGATAGATCCATCACCCAGCATGTTACCTGATAGACCCATCACCCAGCATGTTACCTGATAGACCTATCACCCAGCAAGTTACCTGGTAGACTCCTCACCCAGCATGTTACCTGGTAGACCCAGCATGTTACCTGATAGACCCAGCATGTTGCCTGATAAACCCATCACCCAGCATGTTACCTGGTAGGCTCATCACCCAGCATGTTACCTGGTAGGCTCATCACCCAGCATGTTACCTGGTAGGCTCATCACCCAGCATGTTACCTTGTCGGCTCATCACCCAGCATGTTACCTGGTAGACCCAGCATGTTACCTGATAGACCCAGCATGTTACCTGATAGACCCAGCATGTTACCCGATAGATCCATCACCCAGCATGTTACCTGATAGACCCATCACCCAGCATGTTACCTGATAGACCCATCACCCAGCATGTTACCTGGTAGACCCAGCATGTTACCTGATAGACCCAGCATGTTACCTGATAGACCCAGCATGTTACCTGGTAGACCCATCACCCAGCATGTTACCTGGTAGACCCATCACCCAGCATGTTACCTGATAGACCCCGCATGTTACCTGGTAGACTCATCACCCACGATGTTACCTGGTAGACCCATCACCCAGCATGTTACCTGGTAGACCCATCACCCAGCATGTTACCTGATAGACCCATCACCCTGCATGTTACCTGATAGACCCAGCATGTTACCTGGGTGACCCATCACCCAGCATGTTACCTGGTATACCCATCACCCAGCATGTTATCTGATAGACCCATCATCCATCATGTTACCTGGTAGACCTATCACCCAGCATGTTACCTGGTAGACTCCTCACCCAGCATGTTACCTGGTAGACTCATCACCCAGCATGTTACCTGGTAGACCCAGCATGTTACCTGATAGACCCAGCATGTTACCTGATAAACCCATCACCCAGCATGTTACCTGGTAGGCTCATCACCCAGCATGTTACCTGGTAGGCTCATCACCCAGCATGTTACCTGGTAGGCTCATCACCCAGCATGTTACCTTGTCGGCTCATCACCCAGCATGTTACCTGGTAGACCCAGCATATTACCTGATAGACCCAGCATGTTACCTGATAAACCCATCACCCAGCATGTTACCTGATAGACCCAGCATGTTACCTGATAGTCCCAGCATGTTACCTGGTAGACCCATCACCCATGATGTTACCTGGTAGACCCATCACCCAGCATGTTACCTGGTAGACCCATCACCCTGCATGTTGCCTGATAGACCCATCACCCAGCATGTTACCTGATAGACCCAGCATGTTACCTGATAGAACCAGCATGTTACCTGATAGACCCAGCATGTTACCTGATAAACCCATCACCCAGCATGTTACCTGGTAGACTCATCACCCAGCATGTTACCTGATAGAACCAGCATGTTACCTGATAGACCCAGCATGTTACCTGATAAACCCATCACCCAGCATGTTACCTGGTAGACCCATCACCCAGCATGTTACCTGGTAGACCCACCACCCAGCATGTTACCTGATACACCCAGCATGTTACCTGATAGACCCATCACCCAGCATGGTACCTGATAGACCCAGCATGGTACCTGGTAGACCCATCACCCAGCATGTTACCTGGTAGACCCATCCCCCAGCATGTTATCTGATAGACCCATCACCCATCATGTTACCTGGTAGACCCATCACCAAGCATGTTACCTGATAGACCCATCACCCAGCATGTTACCTGGTAGACTCCTCACCCAACATGTTACCTGGTAGACTCATCACCCAGCATGTTACCTGGTAGGCTCATCACCCAGCATGTTACCTTGTCGGCTCATCACCCAGCATGTTACCTGGTAGACCCAGCATATTACCTGATAGACCCAGCATGTTACCTGATAAACCCATCACCCAGCATGTTACCTGATAGACCCAGCATGTTACCTGGTAGACCCATCACCCATGATGTTACCTCATAAACCCATCACCCAGCATGTTACCTGGTAGGCTCATCACCCAGCATGTTACCTGGTAGACCAAGCATGTTACCTGATAGACCCAGCATGTTACCTGGTAGACCCAGCATGTTACCTGGTAGTCCCAGCAAGTTACCTGATAGACCCAGCATGTTACCTGGTAGACCCATCACCCATGATGTTACCTGGTAGACCCATCACCCATGATGTTACCTGATAGACCCATCACCCAGCATGTTACCTGATAGACCCATCACCCAGCATGTTACCTGATAGACCCAGCATGTTACCTGGTAGACCCATCACCCAGCATGTTACCTGATAGACCCAGCATGTTACCTGGTAGACCCAGCATGTTACCTGATAGACCCAGCATGTTACCTGATAGACCCAGCATGTTACCTGGTAGACCCATCACCCAGCATGTTACCTGGTAGACCCATCACCCAGCATGTTACCTGATAGAACCAGCATGTTACTTGATAGACCCAGCATTTTACCTGGTAGACCCATCACCCAGCATGTTTCCTGGTAGACCCATCACCCAGCATGTTACCTGATAGACCCATCACCCTGCATGTTACCTGATAGACCCAGCATGTTACCTGGTAGACCCATCACCCAGCATGTTACCTGGTTTACCCATCACCCAGCATGTTATCTGATAGACCCATCACCCATCATGTTACCTGGTAGACCTATCACCCAGCATGTTACCTGGTAGACTCCTCACCCAGCATGTTACCTGGTAGACTCATCACCCAGCATGTTACCTGGTAGACCCAGCATGTTACCTGATAGACCCAGCATGTTACCTGATAGACCCAGCATGTTACCTGTTAGACCCAGCATGTTACCTGGTAGTCCCAGCAAGTTACCTGATAGACCCAGCATGTTACCTGGTAGACCCATCACCCATGATGTTACCTGGTAGACCCATCACCCATGATGTTACCTGATAGACCCATCACCCAGCATGTTACCTGATAGACCCATCACCCAGCATGTTACCTGATAGACCCAGCATGTTACCTGATAGACCCAGCATCTTAACTGATAAACCCATCACCCAGCATGTTACCTGGTAGGCTCATCACCCAGCATGTTACCTGGTAGACCAAGCATGTTACCTGATAGACCCAGCATGTTACCTGGTAGACCCAGCATGTTACCTGGTAGACCCAGCAAGTTACCTGATAGACCCAGCATGTTACCTGGTAGACCCATCACCCATGATGTTACCTGGTAGACCCATCACCCATGATGTTACCTGATAGACCCATCACCCAGCATGTTACCTGATAGACCCATCACCCAGCATGTTACCTGATAGACCCAGCATGTTACCTGATAGACCCAGCATGTTACCTGGTAGACCCATCACCCAGCATGTTACCTGATAGACCCAGCATGTTACCTGATAGACCCAGCATGTTACCTGATAGACCCATCACCCAGCATGTTACCTGATAGACCCAGCATGTTACCTGATAGACCCATCACCCAGAATGTTACCTGATAGAACCAGCATGTTACCTGATAGACCCAGCATGTTACCTGATAGACCCATCACCCAGCATGTTACCTGATAGACCCATCACCCAGCATGTTACCTGATAGACCCAGCATGTTACCTGATAGACCAAGGATGTGACCTGATAGACCCAGCATGTTACCTGATAGACCCAAGATGTTACCTTATAGACACAGCATGTTACCTGGTAGACCTATCACCCAGCATGTTACCTGGTAGACTCCTCACCCAGCATGTTACCTGGTAGACTCATCACCCAGCATGTTACCTGGTAGACCCAGCATGTTACCTGATAGACCCAGCATGTTACCTGATAGACCCAGCATGTTACCTGGTAGACCCAGCATGTTACCTGGTAGTCCCAGCAAGTTACCTGATAGACCCAGCATGTTACCTGGTAGACCCATCACCCATGATGTTACCTGGTAGACCCATCACCCATGATGTTACCTGATAGACCCATCACCCAGCATGTTACCTGATAGACCCATCACCCAGCATGTTACCTGATAGACCCAGCATGTTACCTGATAGACCCAGCATCTTAACTGATAAACCCATCACCCAGCATGTTACCTGGTAGGCTCATCACCCAGCATGTTACCTGGTAGACCAAGCATGTTACCTGATAGACCCAGCATGTTACCTGATATACCCAGCATGTTACCTGATAGACCCATCACCCAGCATGTTACCTGATAGACCCAGCATGTTACCTGATAGACCCATCACCCAGAATGTTACCTGATAGAACCAGCATGTTACCTGATAGACCCAGCATGTTACCTGATAGACCCATCACCCAGCATGTTACCTGATAGACCCATCACCCAGCATGTTACCTGATAGACCCAGCATGTTACCTGATAGACCAAGGATGTGACCTGATAGACCCAGCATGTACCTGATAGACCCAAGATGTTACCTTATAGACACAGCATGTTACCTGATAGACCCATCACCCTGCATGTTAGCTGATAGACCCAGCATGTTACCTGATAGACCCAGCATGTTACCTGATAGACCCAGCATGTTACCTGGTAGACCCAGCATGTTACCTGATAGACCCAGCATGTTACCTGATAGACCCATCACCCAGCATGTTACCTGATAGACCCAGCATGTTACCTGATAGACCTATAACCCAGCATGTTACCTGGTAGACCCAGCATGTTACCTGATAGACCCATCACCCAGCATGTTACCTGATAGACCCAGCATGTTACCTGATAGACCCATCACCCCCGCATGTTACCTGATAAACCCAGCATGTTACCCGATAGATCGATCACCCAGCATGTTACCTGATAGACTCATCACCCAGCATGTTACCTGATAGACCCAGCATGTTACCTGATAGACCCAGCATGTTACCTGGTAGAACCAGCATGTTACCTGGTAGACCCAGCATGTTACCTGATAGACCCAGCATGTTACCTCATAGACCCAGCATGTTACCTGGTAGACCCATCACCCAGCATGTTACCTGGTAGACCCATCACCCAGCATGTTACCTGATAGAACCAGCATGTTACTTGATAGACCCAGCATTTTACCTGGTAGACCCATCACCCAGCATGTTTCCTGATAGACACATCACCCAGCATGTTACCTGATAGACCCATCACCCTGCATGTTACCTGATAGACCCAGCATGTTACCTGGTAGACCCATCACCCAGCATGTTACCTGGTATACCCATCACCCAGCATGTTATCTGATAGACCCATCACCCATCATGTTACCTGGTAGACCTATAACCCAGCATGTTACCTGGTAGACTCCTCACCCAGCATGTTACCTGATAGACCCATCACCCAGCATGTTACCTGATAGACCCAGCATGTTACCTGATAGACCCAACATGTTACCTGATAGACCCAGCATGTTACCTGATAGACCCAGCATGTTACCTGATAGACCCATCACCCAGAATGTTATCTGATAGACCCATCACCCAGCATGTTACCTGATAGACCCATCACCCAGCATGTTATCTGATAGAGCCATCACCCAGCATGTTACCTGATAGACCCAGCATGTTACCTGGTAGACCCATCACCCAGCATGTTACCTGGTAGACCCAGTATGTTACCTGATAGACCCAGCATGTTACCTGATAGACCCATCACCCAGCATGTTACCTGATAGACCCAGCATGTTACCTGATAGACCCATCACCCAGCATGTTACCTGATAGACCCAGCATGTTACCTGATAGACCCAGGATGTGACCTGATAGACACAGCATGTTACCCGATAGACCCAAGATGTTACCTGATAGACACAGCATGTTACCTGATAGACCCATCACCCAGCATGTTAGCTGATAGACCCAGCATTTTAATTGATAGACCCAGCATGTTACCTGGTAGACCCAGCATGTTACCTGATAGACCCATCATGTTACCTGATAGACCCATCACCCAGCATGTTACCTGATAGACCCAGCATGTTACCTGATAGACCCATCACCCAGCATGTTACCTGATAAACCCAGCATGTTACCCGATAGATCGATCACCCAGCATGTTACCTGATAGACCCATCACCCAGCATGTTACCTGAGAGACCCAGCATGTTACCTGATAGAACCAGCATGTTACCTGATAGACCCATCACCCAGCATGTTACCTGATAAACCCAGCATGTTACCCGATAGATCGATCACCCAGCATGTTACCTGATAGACCCATCACCCAGCATGTTACCTGAGAGACCCAGCATGTTACCTGATAGAACCAGCATGTTACCTGGTAGACCCAGCATGTTACCTGATAGACCCAGCATGTTACCTGATAGACCCAGCATGTTACCTGGTAGACCCATCACCCAGCATGTTACCTGGTAGACCCATCACCCAGCATGTTACCTGATAGAACCAGCATGTTACTTGATAGACCCAGCATTTTACCTGGTAGACCCATCACCCAGCATGTTTCCTGGTAGACCCAACACCCAGCATGTTACCTGATAGACCCATCACCCTGCATGTTACCTGATAGACCCAGCATGTTACCTGGTAGACCCATCACCCAGCATGTTACCTGGTATACCCATCACCCAGCATGTTATCTGATAGACCCATCACCCATCATGTTACCTGGTAGACCTATCACCCAGCATGTTACCTGGTAGACTCATCACCCAGCATGTTACCTGGTAGACCCAGCATGTTACCTGGTAGACCCATCACCCATGATGTTACCTGGTAGACCCATCACCCATGATGTTACCTGATAGACCCATCACCCAGCATGTTACCTGATAGACCCATCACCCAGCATGTTACCTGATAGACCCAGCATGTTACCTGGGAGACCCAACACCCAGCATGTTACCTGATAGACCCAGCATGTTACCTGGTAGACCCAGCATGTTACCTGATAGACCCAGCATGTTACCTGATAGACCCAGCATGTTACCTGGTAGACCCATCACCCAGCATGTTACCTGGTAGACCCATCACCCAGCATGTTACCTGATAGAACCAGCATGTTAATTGATAGACCCAGCATTTTACCTGGTAGACCCATCACCCAGCATGTTTCCTGGTAGACCCATCACCCAGCATGTTACCTGATAGACCCAGCATGTTACCTGGTAGACCCATCACCCAGCATGTTACCTGGTATACCCATCACCCAGCATGTTATCTGATAGACCTATCACCCAGCATGTTACCTGGTAGACTCCTCACCCAGCATGTTACCTGGTAGACCCAGCATGTTACCTGATAGACCCAGCATGTTACCTGGTAGACCCAGCATGTTACCTGGTAGTCCCAGCAAGTTACCTGATAGACCCAGCATGTTACCTGGTAGACCCATCACCCATGATGTTACCTGGTAGACCCATCACCCATGATGTTACCTGATAGACCCATCACCCAGCATGTTACCTGATAGACCCATCACCCAGCATGTTACCTGATAGACCCAGCATGTTAACTGATAAACCCATCACCCAGCATGTTACCTGGTAGGCTCATCACCCAGCATATTACCTGGTAGACCAAGCATGTTACCTGATAGACCCAGCATGTTACCTGGTAGACCCAGCATGTTACCTGGTAGACCAAGCATGTTACCTGATAGACCCAGCATGTTACCTGGTAGACCCAGCATGTTACCTGGTAGACCCAGCAAGTTACCTGATAGACCCAGCATGTTACCTGGTAGACCCATCACCCATGATGTTACCTGGTAGACCCATCACCCATGATGTTACCTGATAGACCCATCACCCAGCATGTTACCTGATAGACCCTTCACCCAGCATGTTACCTGATAGACCCAGCATGTTACCTGGTAGACCCATCACCCAGCATGTTACCTGATAGACCCAGCATGTTACCTGATAGACCCATCACCCAGCATGTTACCTGATAGACCCATCACCCAGAATGTTACCTGATAGAACCAGCATGTTACCTGATAGACCCAGCATGTTACCTGATAGACCCATCACCCAGCATGTTACCTGATAGACCCATCACCCAGCATGTTACCTGATAGACCCAGCATGTTACCTGGTAGACCCATCACCCAGCATGTTACCTGATATACCCATCACCCAGCATGTTATCTGATAGACCCATCACCCATCATGTTACCTGGTAGACCTATAACCCAGCATGTTACCTGATAGACTCCTCACCCAGCATGTTACCTGGTAGACTCATCACCCAGCATGTTACCTGGTAGACCCAGCATGTTACCTGATAGACCCAGCATGTTACCTGATAGACCCAGCATGTTACCTGGTACACCCATCACCCATGATGTTACCTGGTAGACCCATCACCCATGATGTTACCTGATAGACCCATCACCCAGCATGTTACCTGATAGACCCATCACCCAGCATGTTACCTGATAGACCCAGCATGTTACCTGATAGACCCAGCATGTTACCTGGTAGACCCATCACCCAGCATGTTACCTGATAGACCCAGCATGTTACCTGATAGACCCATCACCCAGCATGTTACCTGATAGACCCAGCATGTTACCTGATAGACCCAACATGTTACCTGATAGACCCAGCATGTTACCTGATAGACCCAGCATGTTACCTGATAGACCCATCACCCAGAATGTTATCTGATAGACCCATCACCCAGCATGTTACCTGATAGACCCATCACCCAGCATGTTATCTGATAGAGCCATCACCCAGCATGTTACCTGATAGACCCAGCATGTTACCTGGTAGACCCATCACCCAGCATGTTACCTGGTAGACCCAGTATGTTACCTGATAGACCCAGCATGTTACCTGATAGACCCATCACCCAGCATGTTACCTGATAGACCCAGCATGTTACCTGATAGACCCAGCATGTTACCTGATAGACCCAGGATGTGACCTGATAGACCCAGCATGTTACCCGATAGACCCAAGATGTTACCTGATAGACACAGCATGTTACCTGATAGACCCATCACCCAGCATGTTAGCTGATAGACCCAGCATGTTAATTGATAGACCCAGCATGTTACCTGGTAGACCCAGCATGTTACCTGATAGACCCATCATGTTACCTGATAGACCCATCACCCAGCATGTTACCTGATAGACCCAGCATGTTACCTGATAGACCCATCACCCAGCATGTTACCTGATAAACCCAGCATGTTACCCGATAGATCGATCACCCAGCATGTTACCTGATAGACCCATCACCCAGCATGTTACCTGAGAGACCCAGCATGTTACCTGATAGAACCAGCATGTTACCTGATAGACCCATCACCCAGCATGTTACCTGATAAACCCAGCATGTTACCCGATAGATCGATCACCCAGCATGTTACCTGATAGACCCATCACCCAGCATGTTACCTGAGAGACCCAGCATGTTACCTGATAGAACCAGCATGTTACCTGGTAGACCCAGCATGTTACCTGATAGACCCAGCATGTTACCTGATAGACCCAGCATGTTACCTGGTAGACCCATCACCCAGCATGTTACCTGGTAGACCCATCACCCAGCATGTTACCTGATAGAACCAGCATGTTACTTGATAGACCCAGCATTTTACCTGGTAGACCCATCACCCAGCATGTTTCCTGGTAGACCCAACACCCATCATGTTACCTGATAGACCCATCACCCAGCATGTTACCTGATAGACCCAGCATGTTACCTGATAGACCCATCACCCAGCATGTTACCTGATAAACCCAGCATGTTACCCGATAGATCGATCACCCAGCATGTTACCTGATAGACCCATCACCCAGCATGTTACCTGAGAGACCCAGCATGTTACCTGATAGAACCAGCATGTTACCTGATAGACCCATCACCCAGCATGTTACCTGATAAACCCAGCATGTTACCCGATAGATCGATCACCCAGCATGTTACCTGATAGACCCATCACCCAGCATGTTACCTGAGAGACCCAGCATGTTACCTGATAGAACCAGCATGTTACCTGGTAGACCCAGCATGTTACCTGATAGACCCAGCATGTTACCTGATAGACCCAGCATGTTACCTGGTAGACCCATCACCCAGCATGTTACCTGGTAGACCCATCACCCAGCATGTTACCTGATAGAACCAGCATGTTACTTGATAGACCCAGCATTTTACCTGGTAGACCCATCACCCAGCATGTTTCCTGGTAGACCCAACACCCAGCATGTTACCTGATAGACCCATCACCCTGCATGTTACCTGATAGACCCAGCATGTTACCTGGTAGACCCATCACCCAGCATGTTACCTGATAGAACCAGCATGTTAATTGATAGACCCAGCATTTTACCTGGTAGACCCATCACCCAGCATGTTTCCTGGTAGACCCATCACCCAGCATGTTACCTGATAGACCCAGCATGTTACCTGGTAGACCCATCACCCAGCATGTTACCTGGTATACCCATCACCCAGCATGTTATCTGATAGACCTATCACCCAGCATGTTACCTGGTAGACTCCTCACCCAGCATGTTACCTGGTAGACTCATCACCCAGCATGTTACCTGGTAGACCCAGCATGTTACCTGATAGACCCAGCATGTTACCTGGTAGACCCAGCATGTTACCTGGTAGTCCCAGCAAGTTACCTGATAGACCCAGCATGTTACCTGGTAGACCCATCACCCATGATGTTACCTGGTAGACCCATCACCCATGATGTTACCTGATAGACCCATCACCCAGCATGTTACCTGATAGACCCATCACCCAGCATGTTACCTGATAGACCCAGCATGTTAACTGATAAACCCATCACCCAGCATGTTACCTGGTAGGCTCATCACCCAGCATGTTACCTGGTAGACCAAGCATGTTACCTGATAGACCCAGCATGTTACCTGGTAGACCCAGCATGTTACCTGGTAGACCCAGCAAGTTACCTGATAGACCCAGCATGTTACCTGGTAGACCCATCACCCATGATGTTACCTGGTAGACCCATCACCCATGATGTTACCTGATAGACCCATCACCCAGCATGTTACCTGATAGACCCATCACCCAGCATGTTACCTGATAGACCCAGCATGTTACCTGGTAGACCCATCACCCAGCATGTTACCTGATAGACCCAGCATGTTACCTGATAGACCCATCACCCAGCATGTTACCTGATAGACCCAGCATGTTACCTGATAGACCCATCACCCAGAATGTTACCTGATAGAACCAGCATGTTACCTGATAGACCCAGCATGTTACCTGATAGACCCATCACCCAGCATGTTACCTGATAGACCCAGCATGTTCCCTGATAGACCCGGGATGTGACCTGATAGACCCAGCATGTTACCTGATAGACCCAAGATGTTACCTTATAGACACATCATGTTACCTGATAGACCCATCACCCAGCATGTTAGCTGATAGACCCAGCATGTTACCTGATAGACCCAGCATGTTACCTGGTAGACCCAGCATGTTACCTGATAGACCCAGCATGTTACCTGATAGACCCATCACCCAGCATGTTACCTGATAGACCCAGCATGTTACCTGATATACCCATAACCCAGCATGTTACCTGGTAGACCCAGCATGTTACCTGATAGACCCATCACCCAGCATGTTACCTGATAGACCCAGCATGTTACCTGATAGACCCATCACCCAGCATGTTACCTGATAAACCCAGCATGTTACCCGATAGATCGATCACCCAGCATGTTACCTGATAGACTCATCACCCAGCATGTTACCTGATAGACCCAGCATGTTACCTGATAGACCCAGCATGTTACCTGGTAGAACCAGCATGTTACCTGGTAGACCCAGCATGTTACCTGATAGACCCAGCATGTTACCTCATAGACCCAGCATGTTACCTGGTAGACCCATCACCCAGCATGTTACCTGGTAGACCCATCACCCAGCATGTTACCTGATAGAACCAGCATGTTACTTGATAGACCCAGCATTTTACCTGGTAGACCCATCACCCAGCATGTTTCCTGATAGACCCATCACCCAGCATGTTACCTGATAGACCCATCACCCTGCATGTTACCTGATAGACCCAGCATGTTACCTGGTAGACCCATCACCCAGCATGTTACCTGGTATACCCATCACCCAGCATGTTATCTGATAGACCCATCACCCATCATGTTACCTGGTAGACCTATAACCCAGCATGTTACCTGGTAGACTCCTCACCCAGCATGTTACCTGGTAGACTCATCACCCAGCATGTTACCTGGTAGACCCAGCATGTTACCTGATAGACCCAGCATGTTACCTGATAGACCCAGCATGTTACCTGGTAGACCCAGCATGTTACCTGGTAGTCCCAGCAAGTTACCTGATAGACCCAGCATGTTACCTGGTAGACCCATCACCCATGATGTTACCTGGTAGACCCATCACCCATGATGTTACCTGGTAGACCCATCACCCATGATGTTACCTGATAGACCCATCACCCAGCATGTTACCTGACAGACCCATCACCCTGCATGTTACCTGATAGACCCAGCATGTTACCTGATAGACCCAGCATGTTACCTGGTAGACCCATCACCCAGCATGTTACCTGATAGACCCAGCATGTTACCTGATAGACCCATCACCCAGCATGTTACCTGATAGACCCAGCATGTTGCCTGATAGACCCATCACCCAGCATGTTACCTGATAGAACCAGCATGTTACCTGATAGACCCAGCATGTTACCTGATAGACCCAACATGTTACCTGATAGACCCAGCATGTTACCTGATAGACCCAGCATGTTACCTGATAGACCCATCACCCAGAATGTTATCTGATAGACCCATCACCCAGCATGTTACCTGATAGACCCATCACCCAGCATGTTATCTGATAGAGCCATCACCCAGCATGTTACCTGATAGACCCAGCATGTTACCTGGTAGACCCATCACCCAGCATGTTACCTGGTAGACCCAGCATGTTACCTGATAGACCCAGCATGTTACCTGATAGACCCATCACCCAGCATGTTACCTGATAGACCCAGCATGTTACCTGATAGACCCATCACCCAGCATGTTACCTGATAGACCCAGCATGTTACCTGATAGACCCAGGATGTGACCTGATAGACCCAGCATGTTACCTGATAGACCCAAGATGTTACCTGATAGACACAGCATGTTACCTGATAGACCCATCACCCAGCATGTTAGCTGATAGACCCAGCATGTTACCTGATAGACCCAGCATGTTACCTGGTAGACCCAGCATGTTACCTGATAGACCCATCATGTTACCTGATAGACCCATCACCCAGCATGTTACCTGATAGACCCAGCATGTTACCTGATAGACCCATCACCCAGCATGTTACCTGATAAACCCAGCATGTTACCCGATAGATCGATCACCCAGCATGTTACCTGATAGACCCATCACCCAGCATGTTACCTGAGAGACCCAGCATGTTACCTGATAGAACCAGCATGTTACCTGATAGACCCATCACCCAGCATGTTACCTGATAAACCCAGCATGTTACCCGATAGATCGATCACCCAGCATGTTACCTGATAGACCCATCACCCAGCATGTTACCTGAGAGACCCAGCATGTTACCTGATAGAACCAGCATGTTACCTGGTAGACCCAGCATGTTACCTGATAGACGCAGCATGTTACCTGATAGACCCAGCATGTTACCTGGTAGACCCATCACCCAGCATGTTACCTGGTAGACCCATCACCCAGCATGTTACCTGAGAGACCCAGCATGTTACCTGATAGAACCAGCATGTTACTTGATAGACCCATCACCCAGCATGTTACCTGATAAACCCAGCATGTTACCCGATAGATCGATCACCCAGCATGTTACCTGATAGACCCATCACCCAGCATGTTACCTGAGAGACCCAGCATGTTACCTGATAGAACCAGCATGTTACCTGGTAGACCCAGCATGTTACCTGATAGACCCAGCATGTTACCTGATAGACCCAGCATGTTACCTGGTAGACCCATCACTCAGCATGTTACCTGGTAGACCCATCACCCAGCATGTTACCTGATAGAACCAGCATGTTACTTGATAGACCCAGCATTTGACCTGGTAGACCCATCACCCAGCATGTTTCCTGGTAGACCCAACACCCAGCATGTTACCTGATAGACCCATCACCCTGCATGTTACCTGATAGACCCAGCATGTTACCTGGTAGACCCATCACCCAGCATGTTACCTGGTATACCCATCACCCAGCATGTTATCTGATAGACCCATCACCCATCATGTTACCTGGTAGACCTATCACCCAGCATGTTACCTGGTAGACTCATCACCCAGCATGTTACCTGGTAGACCCAGCATGTTACCTGGTAGACCCATCACCCATGATGTTACCTGGTAGACCCATCACCCATGATGTTACCTGATAGACCCATCACCCAGCATGTTACCTGATAGACCCATCACCCAGCATGTTACCTGATAGACCCAGCATGTTACCTGGTAGACCCAACACCCAGCATGTTACCTGATAGACCCAGCATGTTACCTGGTAGACCCAGCATGTTACCTGATAGACCCAGCATGTTACCTGATAGACCCAGCATGTTACCTGGTAGACCCATCACCCAGCATGTTACCTGGTAGACCCATCACCCAGCATGTTACCTGATAGAACCAGCATGTTACTTGATAGACCCAGCATTTTACCTGGTAGACCCATCACCCAGCATGTTTCCTGGTAGACCCATCACCCAGCATGTTACCTGATAGACCCAGCATGTTACCTGGTAGACCCATCACCCAGCATGTTACCTGGTATACCCATCACCCAGCATGTTATCTGATAGACCTATCACCCAGCATGTTACCTGGTAGACTCCTCACCCAGCATGTTACCTGGTAGACTCATCACCCAGCATGTTACCTGGTAGACCCAGCATGTTACCTGGTAGACCCATCACCCATGATGTTACCTGGTAGAACCCATCACCCATGATGTTACCTGATAGACCCATCACCCAGCATGTTACCTGATAGACCCATCACCCAGCATGTTACCTGATAGACCCAGCATGTTAACTGATAAACCCATCACCCAGCATGTTACCTGGTAGGCTCATCACCCAGCATGTTACCTGGTAGACCAAGCATGTTACCTGATAGACCCAGCATGTTACCTGGTAGACCCAGCATGTTACCTGGTAGACCCAGCAAGTTACCTGATAGACCCAGCATGTTACCTGGTAGACCCATCACCCATGATGTTACCTGGTAGACCTATCACCCATGATGTTACCTGATAGACCCATCACCCAGCATGTTACCTGATAGACCCATCACCCAGCATGTTACCTGATAGACCCAGCATGTTACCTGGTAGACCCATCACCCAGCATGTTACCTGATAGACCCAGCATGTTACCTGATAGACCCATCACCCAGCATGTTACCTGATAGACCCAGCATGTTACCTGATAGACCCCATCACCCAGAATGTTACCTGATAGAACCAGCATGTTACCTGATAGACCCAGCATGTTACCTGATAGACCCATCACCCAGCATGTTACCTGATAGACCCATCACCCAGCATGTTACCTGATAGACCCAGCATGTTCCCTGATAGACCCGGGATGTGACCTGATAGACCCAGCATGTTACCTGATAGACCCAAGATGTTACCTTATAGACACAGCATGTTACCTGATAGACCCATCACCCAGCATGTTAGCTGATAGACCCAGCATGTTACCTGATAGACCCAGCATGTTACCTGGTAGACCCAGCATGTTACCTGATAGACCCAGCATGTTACCTGATAGACCCATCACCCAGCATGTTACCTGATAGACCCAGCATGTTACCTGATAGACCCATAACCCAGCATGTTACCTGGTAGACCCAGCATGTTACCTGATAGACCCATCACCCAGCATGTTACCTGATAGACCCAGCATGTTACCTGATAGACCCATCACCCAGCATGTTACCTGATAAACCCAGCATGTTACCCGATAGATCGATCACCCAGCATGTTACCTGATAGACTCATCACCCAGCATGTTACCTGATAGACCCAGCATGTTACCTGATAGACCCAGCATGTTACCTGGTAGAACCAGCATGTTACCTGGTAGACCCAGCATGTTACCTGATAGACCCAGCATGTTACCTGATAGACCCAGCATGTTACCTGGTAGACCCATCACCCAGCATGTTACCTGGTAGACCCATCACCCAGCATGTTACCTGATAGAACCAGCATGTTACTTGATAGACCCAGCATTTTACCTGGTAGACCCATCACCCAGCATGTTTCCTGATAGACCCATCACCCAGCATGTTACCTGATAGACCCATCACCCTGCATGTTACCTGATAGACCCAGCATGTTACCTGGTAGACCCATCACCCAGCATGTTACCTGGTATACCCATCACCCAGCATGTTATCTGATAGACCCATCACCCATCATGTTACCTGGTAGACCTATAACCCAGCATGTTACCTGGTAGACTCCTCACCCAGCATGTTACCTGGTAGACTCATCACCCAGCATGTTACCTGGTAGACCCAGCATGTTACCTGATAGACCCAGCATGTTACCTGATAGACCCAGCATGTTACCTGGTAGACCCAGCATGTTACCTGGTAGTCCCAGCAAGTTACCTGATAGACCCAGCATGTTACCTGGTAGACCCATCACCCATGATGTTACCTGGTAGACCCATCACCCATGATGTTACCTGATAGACCCATCACCCAGCATGTTACCTGATAGACCCAGCATGTTACCTGGTAGAACCAGCATGTTACCTGGTAGACCCAGCATGTTACCTGATAGACCCAGCATGTTACCTCATAGACCCAGCATGTTACCTGGTAGACCCATCACCCAGCATGTTACCTGATAGAACCAGCATGTTACTTGATAGACCCAGCATTTTACCTGGTAGACCCATCACCCAGCATGTTTCCTGATAGACCCATCACCCAGCATGTTACCTGATAGACCCATCACCCTGCATGTTACCTGATAGACCCAGCATGTTACCTGGTAGACCCATCACCCAGCATGTTACCTGGTATACCCATCACCCAGCATGTTATCTGATAGACCCATCACCCATCATGTTACCTGGTAGACCTATAACCCAGCATGTTACCTGGTAGACTCCTCACCCAGCATGTTACCTGGTAGACTCATCACCCAGCATGTTACCTGGTAGACCCAGCATGTTACCTGATAGACCCAGCATGTTACCTGATAGACCCAGCATGTTACCTGGTAGACCCAGCATGTTACCTGGTAGTCCCAGCAAGTTACCTGATAGACCCAGCATGTTACCTGGTAGACCCATCACCCATGATGTTACCTGGTAGACCCATCACCCATGATGTTACCTGATAGACCCATCACCCAGCATGTTACCTGACAGACCCATCACCCAGCATGTTACCTGATAGACCCAGCATGTTACCTGATAGACCCAGCATGTTACCTGGTAGACCCATCACCCAGCATGTTACCTGATAGACCCAGCATGTTACCTGATAGACCCATCACCCAGCATGTTACCTGATAGACCCAGCATGTTACCTGATAGACCCATCACCCAGCATGTTACCTGATAGACCCAGCATGTTACCTGATAGACCCAGCATGTTACCTGATAGACCCAACATGTTACCTGATAGACCCAGCATGTTACCTGATAGACCCAGCATGTTACCTGATAGACCCATCACCCAGAATGTTATCTGATAGACCCAGCATGTTACCTGGTAGAACCAGCATGTTACCTGGTAGACCCAGCATGTTACCTGATAGACCCAGCATGTTACCTCATAGACCCAGCATGTTACCTGGTAGACCCATCACCCAGCATGTTACCTGGTAGACCCATCACCCAGCATGTTACCTGATAGAACCAGCATGTTACTTGATAGACCCAGCATTTTACCTGGTAGACCCATCACCCAGCATGTTTCCTGATAGACCCATCACCCAGCATGTTACCTGATAGACCCATCACCCTGCATGTTACCTGATAGACCCAGCATGTTACCTGGTAGACCCATCACCCAGCATGTTACCTGGTATACCCATCACCCAGCATGTTATCTGATAGACCCATCACCCATCATGTTACCTGGTAGACCTATAACCCAGCATGTTACCTGGTAGACTCCTCACCCAGCATGTTACCTGGTAGACTCATCACCCAGCATGTTACCTGGTAGACCCAGCATGTTACCTGATAGACCCAGCATGTTACCTGATAGACCCAGCATGTTACCTGGTAGACCCAGCATGTTACCTGGTAGTCCCAGCAAGTTACCTGATAGACCCAGCATGTTACCTGGTAGACCCATCACCCATGATGTTACCTGGTAGACCCATCACCCATGATGTTACCTGATAGACCCATCACCCAGCATGTTACCTGACAGACCCATCACCCAGCATGTTACCTGATAGACCCAGCATGTTACCTGATAGACCCAGCATGTTACCTGGTAGACCCATCACCCAGCATGTTACCTGATAGACCCAGCATGTTACCTGATAGACCCATCACCCAGCATGTTACCTGATAGACCCAGCATGTTACCTGATAGACCCATCACCCAGCATGTTACCTGATAGACCCAGCATGTTACCTGATAGACCCAGCATGTTACCTGATAGACCCAACATGTTACCTGATAGACCCAGCATGTTACCTGATAGACCCAGCATGTTACCTGATAGACCCATCACCCAGAATGTTATCTGATAGACCCATCACCCAGCATGTTACCTGATAGACCCATCACCCAGCATGTTATCTGATAGAGCCATCACCCAGCATGTTACCTGATAGACCCAGCATGTTACCTGGTAGACCCATCACCCAGCATGTTACCTGGTAGACCCAGCATGTTACCTGATAGACCCAGCATGTTACCTGATAGACCCATCACCCAGCATGTTACCTGATAGACCCAGCATGTTACCTGATAGACCCATCACCCAGCATGTTACCTGATAGACCCAGCATGTTACCTGATAGACCCAGGATGTGACCTGATAGACCCAGCATGTTACCTGATAGACCCAAGATGTTACCTGATAGACACAGCATGTTACCTGATAGACCCATCACCCAGCATGTTAGCTGATAGACCCAGCATGTTACCTGATAGACCCAGCATGTTACCTGGTAGACCCAGCATGTTACCTGATAGACCCATCATGTTACCTGATAGACCCATCACCCAGCATGTTACCTGACAGACCCATCACCCAGCATGTTACCTGATAGACCCAGCATGTTACCTGATAGACCCAGCATGTTACCTGGTAGACCCATCACCCAGCATGTTACCTGATAGACCCAGCATGTTACCTGATAGACCCATCACCCAGCATGTTACCTGATAGACCCAGCATGTTACCTGATAGACCCATCACCCAGCATGTTACCTGATAGACCCAGCATGTTACCTGATAGACCCAGCATGTTACCTGATAGACCCAACATGTTACCTGATAGACCCAGCATGTTACCTGATAGACCCAGCATGTTACCTGATAGACCCATCACCCAGAATGTTATCTGATAGACCCATCACCCAGCATGTTACCTGATATACCCATCACCCAGCATGTTATCTGATAGAGCCATCACCCAGCATGTTACCTGATAGACCCAGCATGTTACCTGGTAGACCCATCACCCAGCATGTTACCTGGTAGACCCAGCATGTTACCTGATAGACCCAGCATGTTACCTGATAGACCCATCACCCAGCATGTTACCTGATAGACCCAGCATGTTACCTGATAGACCCATCACCCAGCATGTTACCTGATAGACCCAGCATGTTACCTGATAGACCCAGGATGTGACCTGATAGACCCAGCATGTTACCTGATAGACCCAAGATGTTACCTGATAGACACAGCATGTTACCTGATAGACCCATCACCCAGCATGTTAGCTGATAGACCCAGCATGTTACCTGATAGACCCAGCATGTTACCTGGTAGACCCAGCATGTTACCTGATAGACCCATCATGTTACCTGATAAACCCATCACCCAGCATGTTACCTGATAGACCCAGCATGTTACCTGATAGACCCATCACCCAGCATGTTACCTGATAAACCCAGCATGTTACCCGATAGATCGATCACCCAGCATGTTACCTGATAGACCCATCACCCAGCATGTTACCTGAGAGACCCAGCATGTTACCTGATAGAACCAGCATGTTACCTGATAGACCCATCACCCAGCATGTTACCTGATAAACCCAGCATGTTACCCGATAGATCGATCACCCAGCATGTTACCTGATAGACCCATCACCCAGCATGTTACCTGAGAGACCCAGCATGTTACCTGATAGAACCAGCATGTTACCTGGTAGACCCAGCATGTTACCTGATAGACCCAGCATGTTACCTGATAGACCCAGCATGTTACCTGATAGACCAGCATGTTACCTGGTAGACCCAGCATGTTACCTGGTAGTCCCAGCAAGTTACCTGATAGACCCAGCATGTTACCTGGTAGACCCATCACCCATGATGTTACCTGGTAGACCCATCACCCATGATGTTACCTGATAGACCCATCACCCAGCATGTTACCTGACAGACCCATCACCCAGCATGTTACCTGATAGACCCAGCATGTTACCTGATAGACCCAGCATGTTACCTGGTAGACCCATCACCCAGCATGTTACCTGATAGACCCAGCATGTTACCTGATAGACCCATCACCCAGCATGTTACCTGATAGACCCAGCATGTTACCTGATAGACCCATCACCCAGCATGTTACCTGATAGACCCAGCATGTTACCTGATAGACCCAACATGTTACCTGATAGACCCAGCATGTTACCTGATAGACCCAGCATGTTACCTGATAGACCCATCACCCAGAATGTTATCTGATAGACCCATCACCCAGCATGTTACCTGATAGACCCATCACCCAGCATGTTATCTGATAGAGCCATCACCCAGCATGTTACCTGATAGACCCAGCATGTTACCTGGTAGACCCATCACCCAGCATGTTACCTGGTAGACCCAGCATGTTACCTGATAGACCCAGCATGTTACCTGATAGACCCATCACCCAGCATGTTACCTGATAGACCCAGCATGTTACCTGATAGACCCATCACCCAGCATGTTACCTGATAGACCCAGCATGTTACCTGATAGACCCAGGATGTGACCTGATAGACCCAGCATGTTACCTGATAGACCCAAGATGTTACCTGATAGACACAGCATGTTACCTGATAGACCCATCACCCAGCATGTTAGCTGATAGACCCAGCATGTTACCTGATAGACCCAGCATGTTACCTGGTAGACCCAGCATGTTACCTGATAGACCCATCATGTTACCTGATAGACCCATCACCCAGCATGTTACCTGATAGACCCAGCATGTTACCTGATAGACCCATCACCCAGCATGTTACCTGATAAACCCAGCATGTTACCCGATAGATCGATCACCCAGCATGTTACCTGATAGACCCATCACCCAGCATGTTACCTGAGAGACCCAGCATGTTACCTGATAGAACCAGCATGTTACCTGATAGACCCATCACCCAGCATGTTACCTGATAAACCCAGCATGTTACCTGATAGACCCATCACCCAGCATGTTACCTGAGAGACCCAGCATGTTACCTGATAGAACCAGCATGTTACCTGGTAGACCCAGCATGTTACCTGATAGACCCAGCATGTTACCTGATAGACCCAGCATGTTACCTGGTAGACCCATCACCCAGCATGTTACCTGATAGAACCAGCATGTTACTTGATAGACCCAGCATTTTACCTGGTACACCCATCACCCAGCATGTTTCCTGAGAGACCCAGCATGTTACCTGATAGAACCAGCATGTTACCTGGTAGACCCAGCATGTTACCTGATAGACCCAGCAAGTTACCTGATAGACCCAGCATGTTACCTGGTAGACCCATCACCCATGATGTTACCTGGTAGACCCATCACCCATGATGTTACCTGATAGACCCATCACCCAGCATGTTACCTGACAGACCCAGCATGTTACCTGGTAGACCCAGCATGTTACCTGATAGACCCAGCATGTTACCTGGTAGACCCAGCATGTTACCTGATAGACCCAGCATGTTACCTGGTAGACCCAGCATGTTACCTGATAGACCCATCACCCAGCATGTTACCTGATAAACCCAGCATGTTACCCGATAGATCGATCACCCAGCATGTTACCTGATAGACCCATCACCCAGCATGTTACCTGAGAGACCCAGCATGTTACCTGATAGAACCAGCATGTTACCTGGTAGACCCAGCATGTTACCTGATAGACCCAGCATGTTACCTGATAGACCCAGCATGTTACCTGATAGACCCAGCATGTTACCTGGTAGACCCAGCATGTTACCTGGTAGTCCCAGCAAGTTACCTGATAGACCCAGCATGTTACCTGGTAGACCCATCACCCATGATGTTACCTGGTAGACCCATCACCCATGATGTTACCTGATAGACCCATCACCCAGCATGTTACCTGACAGACCCATCACCCAGCATGTTACCTGATAGACCCAGCATGTTACCTGATAGACCCAGCATGTTACCTGGTAGACCCATCACCCAGCATGTTACCTGATAGACCCAGCATGTTACCTGATAGACCCATCACCCAGCATGTTACCTGATAGACCCAGCATGTTACCTGATAGACCCATCACCCAGCATGTTACCTGATAGACCCAGCATGTTACCTGATAGACCCAACATGTTACCTGATAGACCCAGCATGTTACCTGATAGACCCAGCATGTTACCTGATAGACCCATCACCCAGAATGTTATCTGATAGACCCATCACCCAGCATGTTACCTGATAGACCCATCACCCAGCATGTTATCTGATAGAGCCATCACCCAGCATGTTACCTGATAGACCCAGCATGTTACCTGGTAGACCCATCACCCAGCATGTTACCTGGTAGACCCAGCATGTTACCTGATAGACCCAGCATGTTACCTGATAGACCCATCACCCAGCATGTTACCTGATAGACCCAGCATGTTACCTGATAGACCCATCACCCAGCATGTTACCTGATAGACCCAGCATGTTACCTGATAGACCCAGGATGTGACCTGATAGACCCAGCATGTTACCTGATAGACCCAAGATGTTACCTGATAGACACAGCATGTTACCTGATAGACCCATCACCCAGCATGTTAGCTGATAGACCCAGCATGTTACCTGATAGACCCAGCATGTTACCTGGTAGACCCAGCATGTTACCTGATAGACCCATCATGTTACCTGATAGACCCATCACCCAGCATGTTACCTGATAGACCCAGCATGTTACCTGATAGACCCATCACCCAGCATGTTACCTGATAAACCCAGCATGTTACCCGATAGATCGATCACCCAGCATGTTACCTGATAGACCCATCACCCAGCATGTTACCTGAGAGACCCAGCATGTTACCTGATAGAACCAGCATGTTACCTGATAGACCCATCACCCAGCATGTTACCTGATAAACCCAGCATGTTACCTGATAGACCCATCACCCAGCATGTTACCTGAGAGACCCAGCATGTTACCTGATAGAACCAGCATGTTACCTGGTAGACCCAGCATGTTACCTGATAGACCCAGCATGTTACCTGATAGACCCAGCATGTTACCTGGTAGACCCATCACCCAGCATGTTACCTGATAGAACCAGCATGTTACTTGATAGACCCAGCATTTTACCTGGTACACCCATCACCCAGCATGTTTCCTGAGAGACCCAGCATGTTACCTGATAGAACCAGCATGTTACCTGGTAGACCCAGCATGTTACCTGATAGACCCAGCAAGTTACCTGATAGACCCAGCATGTTACCTGGTAGACCCATCACCCATGATGTTACCTGGTAGACCCATCACCCATGATGTTACCTGATAGACCCATCACCCAGCATGTTACCTGACAGACCCAGCATGTTACCTGGTAGACCCAGCATGTTACCTGATAGACCCAGCATGTTACCTGGTAGACCCAGCATGTTACCTGATAGACCCAGCATGTTACCTGGTAGACCCAGCATGTTACCTGATAGACCCAGCATGTTACCTGGTAGACCCAGCATGTTACCTGATAGACCCAGCATGTTACCTGATAGACCCAGCATGTTACCTGATAGACCCAGCATGTTACCTGATAGACCCAGCATGTTACCTGATAGACCCAGCATGTTACCTGATAGACCCAGCATGTTACCTGATAGACCCAGCATGTTACCTGATAGACCCAGCATGTTACCTGATAGACCCAGCATGTTACCTGATAGACCCAGCATGTTACCTGGTAGACCCAGCATGTTACCTGATAGACCCATCATGTTACCTGATAGACCCATCACCCAGCATGTTACCTGACAGACCCATCACCCAGCATGTTACCTGATAGACCCAGCATGTTACCTGATAGACCCAGCATGTTACCTGGTAGACCCATCACCCAGCATGTTACCTGATAGACCCAGCATGTTACCTGATAGACCCATCACCCAGCATGTTACCTGATAGACCCAGCATGTTACCTGATAGACCCATCACCCAGCATGTTACCTGATAGACCCAGCATGTTACCTGATAGACCCAGCATGTTACCTGATAGACCCAACATGTTACCTGATAGACCCAGCATGTTACCTGATAGACCCAGCATGTTACCTGATAGACCCATCACCCAGAATGTTATCTGATAGACCCATCACCCAGCATGTTACCTGATAGACCCATCACCCAGCATGTTATCTGATAGAGCCATCACCCAGCATGTTACCTGATAGACCCAGCATGTTACCTGGTAGACCCATCACCCAGCATGTTACCTGGTAGACCCAGCATGTTACCTGATAGACCCAGCATGTTACCTGATAGACCCATCACCCAGCATGTTACCTGATAGACCCAGCATGTTACCTGATAGACCCATCACCCAGCATGTTACCTGATAGACCCAGCATGTTACCTGATAGACCCAGGATGTGACCTGATAGACCCAGCATGTTACCTGATAGACCCAAGATGTTACCTGATAGACACAGCATGTTACCTGATAGACCCATCACCCAGCATGTTAGCTGATAGACCCAGCATGTTACCTGATAGACCCAGCATGTTACCTGGTAGACCCAGCATGTTACCTGATAGACCCATCATGTTACCTGATAAACCCATCACCCAGCATGTTACCTGATAGACCCAGCATGTTACCTGATAGACCCATCACCCAGCATGTTACCTGATAAACCCAGCATGTTACCCGATAGATCGATCACCCAGCATGTTACCTGATAGACCCATCACCCAGCATGTTACCTGAGAGACCCAGCATGTTACCTGATAGAACCAGCATGTTACCTGATAGACCCATCACCCAGCATGTTACCTGATAAACCCAGCATGTTACCCGATAGATCGATCACCCAGCATGTTACCTGATAGACCCATCACCCAGCATGTTACCTGAGAGACCCAGCATGTTACCTGATAGAACCAGCATGTTACCTGGTAGACCCAGCATGTTACCTGATAGACCCAGCATGTTACCTGATAGACCCAGCATGTTACCTGATAGACCCAGCATGTTACCTGGTAGACCCAGCATGTTACCTGGTAGTCCCAGCAAGTTACCTGATAGACCCAGCATGTTACCTGGTAGACCCATCACCCATGATGTTACCTGGTAGACCCATCACCCATGATGTTACCTGATAGACCCATCACCCAGCATGTTACCTGACAGACCCATCACCCAGCATGTTACCTGATAGACCCAGCATGTTACCTGATAGACCCAGCATGTTACCTGGTAGACCCATCACCCAGCATGTTACCTGATAGACCCAGCATGTTACCTGATAGACCCATCACCCAGCATGTTACCTGATAGACCCAGCATGTTACCTGATAGACCCATCACCCAGCATGTTACCTGATAGACCCAGCATGTTACCTGATAGACCCAACATGTTACCTGATAGACCCAGCATGTTACCTGATAGACCCAGCATGTTACCTGATAGACCCATCACCCAGAATGTTATCTGATAGACCCATCACCCAGCATGTTACCTGATAGACCCATCACCCAGCATGTTATCTGATAGAGCCATCACCCAGCATGTTACCTGATAGACCCAGCATGTTACCTGGTAGACCCATCACCCAGCATGTTACCTGGTAGACCCAGCATGTTACCTGATAGACCCAGCATGTTACCTGATAGACCCATCACCCAGCATGTTACCTGATAGACCCAGCATGTTACCTGATAGACCCATCACCCAGCATGTTACCTGATAGACCCAGCATGTTACCTGATAGACCCAGGATGTGACCTGATAGACCCAGCATGTTACCTGATAGACCCAAGATGTTACCTGATAGACACAGCATGTTACCTGATAGACCCATCACCCAGCATGTTAGCTGATAGACCCAGCATGTTACCTGATAGACCCAGCATGTTACCTGGTAGACCCAGCATGTTACCTGATAGACCCATCATGTTACCTGATAGACCCATCACCCAGCATGTTACCTGATAGACCCAGCATGTTACCTGATAGACCCATCACCCAGCATGTTACCTGATAAACCCAGCATGTTACCCGATAGATCGATCACCCAGCATGTTACCTGATAGACCCATCACCCAGCATGTTACCTGAGAGACCCAGCATGTTACCTGATAGAACCAGCATGTTACCTGATAGACCCATCACCCAGCATGTTACCTGATAAACCCAGCATGTTACCTGATAGACCCATCACCCAGCATGTTACCTGAGAGACCCAGCATGTTACCTGATAGAACCAGCATGTTACCTGGTAGACCCAGCATGTTACCTGATAGACCCAGCATGTTACCTGATAGACCCAGCATGTTACCTGGTAGACCCATCACCCAGCATGTTACCTGATAGAACCAGCATGTTACTTGATAGACCCAGCATTTTACCTGGTACACCCATCACCCAGCATGTTTCCTGAGAGACCCAGCATGTTACCTGATAGAAACCAGCATGTTACCTGGTAGACCCAGCATGTTACCTGATAGACCCAGCAAGTTACCTGATAGACCCAGCATGTTACCTGGTAGACCCATCACCCATGATGTTACCTGGTAGACCCATCACCCATGATGTTACCTGATAGACCCATCACCCAGCATGTTACCTGACAGACCCAGCATGTTACCTGGTAGACCCAGCATGTTACCTGATAGACCCAGCATGTTACCTGGTAGACCCAGCATGTTACCTGATAGACCCAGCATGTTACCTGGTAGACCCAGCATGTTACCTGATAGACCCAGCATGTTACCTGGTAGACCCAGCATGTTACCTGATAGACCCAGCATGTTACCTGATAGACCCAGCATGTTACCTGATAGACCCAGCATGTTACCTGATAGACCCAGCATGTTACCTGATAGACCCAGCATGTTACCTGATAGACCCAGCATGTTACCTGATAGACCAGCATGTTACCTTGTAGACCCAGCATGTTACCTGGTAGTCCCAGCATGTTACCTGATAAACCCATCACCCAGCATGTTACCTGGTAGACCCATCACCCAGCATGTTACCTGGTAGACCCAGCATGTTACCTGATAGACCCAGCATGTTACCTGATAAACCCATCACCCAGCATGTTACCTGGTAGACCCATCACCCAGCATGTTACCTGATACACCTAGCATGTTACCTGATAGACCTATCACCCAGCATGGTACCTGCTAGACCCAGCATGGTACCTGGTAGACCCATCACCCAGCATGTTACCTGGTAGACCCATCACCCAGCATGTTATCTGATAGACCCATCACCCATCATGTTACCTGGTAGACCCATCACCAAGCATGTTACCTGATAGACTCATCACCCAGCATGTTACCTGGTAGACCCAGCATGTTACCTGATAGACCCAGCATGTTACCTGATAAACCCATCACCCAGCATGTTGCCTGGTAGGCTCATCACCCAGCATGTTACCTGGTAGACTTATCACCCAGCATGTTACCTGGTAGACCCAGCATATTACCTGATAGACCCAGCATGTTACCTGGTAGACACATCACCCATTATGTTACCTGATAGACCCATCACCCAGCATGTTACCTGATAGACCCAGCATGTTACCTGATAGACCCAGCATGTTACCTGGTAGACCCAGCATGTTACCTGGTAGTCCCAGCAAGTTACCTGATAGACCCATCACCCAGCATGTTACCTGGTAGACCCATCACCCAGCATGTTACCTGGTAGACCCAGCATGTTACCTGATGGACCCAGCATGTTACCTGATAAACCCATCACCCAGCATGTTACCTGGTAGACTCATCACCCAGCATGTTACCTGATAGACCCATCACCCAGCATGTTACCTGATAGACCCAGCATGTTACCTGATAGACCCAGCATGTTACCTGATAAACCCATCACCCAGCATGTTACCTGGTAGACTATTCACCCAGCATGTTACCTGGTAGACTTATCACCCAGCATGTTACCTGGTAGACCCAGCATGTTACCTGATATACCCTGCATGTTACCTGGTAGACCCATCACCCACGATGTTACCTGGTAGACCCATCACCCAGCATGTTACCTGGTAGACCCATCACCCAGCATGTTACCTGGTAGACCCATCACCCAGCATGTCACCTGGTAGACCCATCACCCAGCATGTTACCTGGTAGACCCATCACCCAGCATGTTACCTGGTAGACCCATCACCCAGCATGTTACCTGGTAGACGCAGCATATTACCTGATAGACCCAGCATGTTACCCGGTAGATCCCAATCACCCATGATGTTACCTGATAGACCCATCACCCAGCATGTTACCTGATAGACCCAGAATGTTACCTGATAGACCCAGCATGTTACCTGATAGACCCAGCATGTTACCTGATATACCCAGCAAGCTACCTGGTAGACCCATCATCCACTATGTTACCTGGTAGACCCATCACCCAGCATGTTACATGGTAGACCCATCACCCAGCATGTTACCTGATAGACCCATCACCCAGCATGTTACCTGATAGACCCAGCATGTTACCTGGTAGACCCATCACCCAGCATGTTACCTGGTAGACCCATCACCCAGCATGTTACCTGATAGACCCAGCATGTTACCTGGTAGACCCATCACCCAGCATGTTACCTGGTAGACCCATCACCCACGATGTTACCTGGTAGACTCATCACCCAGCATGTTACCTGGTATAACCATCACCCAGCATGTTACCTGATAGACCCATCACCCTGCATGTTACCTGATAGACCCAGCATGTTACCTGGTAGACCATCACCCAGCATGTTACCTGGTAGACCCATCACCCAGCATGTTATCTGATAGACCCATCACCCATCATGTTACCTGGTAGACCTATCACCCAGCATGTTACCTGGTAGACTCCTCACCCAGCATGTTACCTGGTAGACTCATCACCCAGCATGTTACCTGGTAGACCCAGCATGTTACCTGATAGACCCAGCATGTTACCTGGTAGACCCATCACCCATGATGTTACCTGATAAACCCATCACCCAGCATGTTACCTGATAGACCCAGCATGTTACCTGGTAGACCCAGCCTGTTACCTGGTAGACCCAGCATGTTACCTGATAGACCCAGCATGTTACCTGATAAACCCATCACCCAGCATGTTACCTGGTAGACTCATCACCCAGCATGTTACATGGTAGACCCATCACCCAGCATGTTACCTGATAGACCCAGCATGTTACCTGATAGACCCATCACCCATCATGTTACCTGATAGACCCATCACCCATCATGTTACCTGGTAGACTCCTCACCCAGCATGTTACCTGGTAGACCCAGCATGTTACCTGGTAAACCCATCACCCAGCATGTTACATGGTAGACTCATCACCCAGCATGTTACCTGGTAGACTTATCACCCAGCATGTTACCTGGTAGACTTATCACCCAGCATGTTACCAGGTAGACCCAGCATATTACCTGATAGACCCAGCACGTTACCTGGTAGACCCATCACCCATGATGTTACCTGATAGACCAATTACCCAGCATGTTACCTGATAGATCCAGCATGTTACCTGATATACCCAGCATGTTACCTGGTAGACCCATCACCCACGATGTTACCTGGTAGACCCATCACCCAGCATGTTACCTGATAGACCCAGCATGTTACCTGATAGACCCATCACCCAGCATGTTACCTGATAGACCCAGCATGTTACCTGATAGACCCAGCATGTTACCTGATAGACCCATCACCCAGCATATTACCTGATAGACCCAGCATGTTACCTGTAGACCCATCACCCATGATGTTACCTGATAGACCCATCACCCAGCATGTTACCTGATAGACCCAGAATGTTACCTGATAGACCCAGCATGTTACCTGATAGACCCAGCATGTTACCTGATATACCCAGCAAGCTACCTGGTAGACCCATCATCCACTATGTTACCTGGTAGACCCATCACCCAGCATGTTACATGGTAGACCCATCACCCAGCATGTTACCTGATAGACCCATCACCCAGCATGTTACCTGATAGACCCAGCATGTTACCTGATAGACCCAGCATGTACCTGATAGACCCAGCATGTTACCTGATAGACCCAGCATGTTACCTGATAGACCCAGCATGTTACCTGATAGACCCAGCATGTTACCTGATAGACCCAGCATGTTACCTGGTAGTCCCAGCATGTTACCTGATAAACCCATCACCCAGCATGTTACCTGGTAGACCCATCACCCAGCATGTTACCTGGTAGACCCAGCATGTTACCTGATAGACCCGCATGTTACCTGATAAACCCATCACCCAGCATGTTACCTGGTAGACCCATCACCCAGCATGTTACCTGATACACCTAGCATGTTACCTGATAGACCTATCACCCAGCATGGTACCTGCTAGACCCAGCATGGTACCTGGTAGACCCATCACCCAGCATGTTACCTGGTAGACCCATCACCCAGCATGTTATCTGATAGACCCATCACCCATCATGTTACCTGGTAGACCCATCACCAAGCATGTTACCTGATAGACTCATCACCCAGCATGTTACCTGGTAGACCCAGCATGTTACCTGATAGACCCAGCATGTTACCTGATAAACCCATCACCCAGCATGTTGCCTGGTAGGCTCATCACCCAGCATGTTACCTGGTAGACTTATCACCCAGCATGTTACCTGGTAGACCCAGCATATTACCTGATAGACCCAGCATGTTACCTGGTAGACACATCACCCATTATGTTACCTGATAGACCCATCACCCAGCATGTTACCTGATAGACCCAGCATGTTACCTGATAGACCCAGCATGTTACCTGGTAGACCCAGCATGTTACCTGGTAGTCCCAGCAAGTTACCTGATAGACCCATCACCCAGCATGTTACCTGGTAGACCCATCACCCAGCATGTTACCTGGTAGACCCAGCATGTTACCTGATGGACCCAGCATGTTACCTGATAAACCCATCACCCAGCATGTTACCTGGTAGACTCATCACCCAGCATGTTACCTGATAGACCCATCACCCAGCATGTTACCTGATAGACCCAGCATGTTACCTGATAGACCCAGCATGTTACCTGATAAACCCATCACCCAGCATGTTACCTGGTAGACTATTCACCCAGCATGTTACCTGGTAGACTTATCACCCAGCATGTTACCTGGTAGACCCAGCATGTTACCTGATATACCCTGCATGTTACCTGGTAGACCCATCACCCACGATGTTACCTGGTAGACCCATCACCCAGCATGTTACCTGGTAGACCCATCACCCAGCATGTTACCTGGTAGACCCATCACCCAGCATGTCACCTGGTAGACCCATCACCCAGCATGTTACCTGGTAGACCCATCACCCAGCATGTTACCTGGTAGACCCATCACCCAGCATGTTACCTGGTAGACGCAGCATATTACCTGATAGACCCAGCATGTTACCCGGTAGATCCCAATCACCCATGATGTTACCTGATAGACCCATCACCCAGCATGTTACCTGATAGACCCAGAATGTTACCTGATAGACCCAGCATGTTACCTGATAGACCCAGCATGTTACCTGATATACCCAGCAAGCTACCTGGTAGACCCATCATCCACTATGTTACCTGGTAGACCCATCACCCAGCATGTTACATGGTAGACCCATCACCCAGCATGTTACCTGATAGACCCATCACCCAGCATGTTACCTGATAGACCCAGCATGTTACCTGGTAGACCCATCACCCAGCATGTTACCTGGTAGACCCATCACCCAGCATGTTACCTGATAGACCCAGCATGTTACCTGGTAGACCCATCACCCAGCATGTTACCTGGTAGACCCATCACCCACGATGTTACCTGGTAGACTCATCACCCAGCATGTTACCTGGTATAACCATCACCCAGCATGTTACCTGATAGACCCATCACCCTGCATGTTACCTGATAGACCCAGCATGTTACCTGGTAGACCCATCACCCAGCATGTTACCTGGTAGACCCATCACCCAGCATGTTATCTGATAGACCCATCACCCATCATGTTACCTGGTAGACCTATCACCCAGCATGTTACCTGGTAGACTCCTCACCCAGCATGTACCTGGTAGACTCATCACCCAGCATGTTACCTGGTAGACCCAGCATGTTACCTGATAGACCCAGCATGTTACCTGGTAGACCCATCACCCATGATGTTACCTGATAAACCCATCACCCAGCATGTTACCTGATAGACCCAGCATGTTACCTGGTAGACCCAGCCTGTTACCTGGTAGACCCAGCATGTTACCTGATAGACCCAGCATGTTACCTGATAAACCCATCACCCAGCATGTTACCTGGTAGACTCATCACCCAGCATGTTACATGGTAGACCCATCACCCAGCATGTTACCTGATAGACCCAGCATGTTACCTGATAGACCCATCACCCATCATGTACCTGATAGACCCATCACCCATCATGTTACCTGGTAGACTCCTCACCCAGCATGTTACCTGGTAGACCCAGCACGTTACCTGGTAAACCCATCACCCAGCATGTTACATGGTAGACTCATCACCCCAGCATGTTACCTGGTAGACTTATCACCCAGCATGTTACCAGGTAGACCCAGCATATTACCTGATAGACCCAGCACGTTACCTGGTAGACCCATCACCCATGATGTTACCCTGATAGACCCATTACCCAGCATGTTACCTGATAGATCCAGCATGTTACCTGATATACCCAGCATGTTACCTGGTAGACCCATCACCCACGATGTTACCTGGTAGACCCAGCATGTTAACTGATAAACCCATCACCCAGCATGTTACCTGGTAGACTCATCACCCAGCATGTTACCTGGTAGACTTATCACCCAGCATGTTACCAGGTAGACCCAGCATATTACCTGATAGACCCAGCACGTTACCTGGTAGACCCATCACCCATGATGTTACCTGATAGACCAATTACCCAGCATGTTACCTGATAGATCCAGCATGTTACCTGATATACCCAGCATGTTACCTGGTAGACCATCACCCACGATGTTACCTGGTAGACCCATCACCCAGCATGTTACCTGATAGACCCAGCATGTTACCTGATAGACCCATCACCCAGCATGTTACCTGATAGACCCAGCATGTTACCTGATAGACCCAGCATGTTACCTGATAGACCCATCACCCAGCATATTACCTGATAGACCCAGCATGTTACCTGGTAGACCCATCACCCATGATGTTACCTGATAGACCCATCACCCAGCATGTTACCTGATAGACCCAGAATGTTACCTGATAGACCCGCATGTTACCTGATAGACCCAGCATGTTACCTGGTAGACCCAGCATGTTACCTGGTAGTCCCAGCAAGTTACCTGATAGACCCATCACCCCGCATGTTACCTGGTAGACCCATCACCCAGCATGTTACCTGGTAGACCCAGCATGTTACCTGATGGACCCAGCATGTTACCTGATAAACCCATCACCCAGCATGTTACCTGGTAGACTCATCACCCAGCATGTTACCTGATAGACCCATCACCCAGCATGTTACCTGATAGACCCAGCATGTTACCTGATAGACCCAGCATGTTACCTGATAAACCCATCACCCAGCATGTTACCTGGTAGACTATTCACCCAGCATGTTACCTGGTAGACTTATCACCCAGCATGTTACCTGGTAGACCCAGCATGTTACCTGATATACCCTGCATGTTACCTGGTAGACCCATCACCCCACGATGTTACCTGGTAGACCCATCACCCAGCATGTTACCTGTAGACCATCACCCAGCATGTTACCTGGTAGACCCATCACCCAGCATGTCACCTGGTAGACCCATCACCCAGCATGTTACCTGGGAGACCCATCACCCAGCATGTTACCTGGTAGACCCATCACCCAGCATGTACCTGGTAGACGCAGCATATTACCTGATAGACCCAGCATGTTACCCGGTAGATCCCAATCACCCATGATGTTACCTGATAGACCCATCACCCAGCATGTTACCTGATATGACCCAGAATGTTACCTGATAGACCCAGCATGTTACCTGATAGACCCAGCATGTTACCTGATATACCCATGCAAGCTACCTGGTCGACCCATCATCCACTATGTTACCTGGTAGACCCATCACCCAGCATGTTACATGGTAGACCCATCACCCAGCATGTTACCTGATAGACCCATCACCCAGCATGTTACCTGATAGACCCAGCATGTTACCGTGGTAGACCCATCACCCAGCATGTGTTACCTGGTAGACCCATCACCAGCATGTTACCTGATAGACCCAGCATGTTACCTGGTAGACCCATCACCCAGCATGTTACCTGGTAGAACCATCACCCACGATGTTACCTGGTAGACTCATCACCCAGCATGTTACTGGTATAACCATCACCCAGCATGTTACTGATAGACCCATCACCCTGCATGTTACCTGATAGACCCAGCATGTTACCTGGTAGACCATCACCCAGCATGTTACCTGGTAGACCCATCACCCAGCATGTTATCTGATAGACCCATCACCCATCATGTTACCTGGTAGACCTATCACCCAGCATGTTACCTGGTAGACTCCTCACCCAGCATGTTACCTGGTAGACTCATCACCCAGCATGTTACCTGGTAGACCCCAGCATGTTACCTGATAGACCCAGCATGTTACCTGGTAGACCCATCACCCATGATGTTACCTGATAGAACCCATCACCCAGCATGTTACCTGATAGACCCAGCATGTTACCTGGTAGACCCCGCCTGTTACCTGGTAGACCCAGCATGTTACCTGATAGACCCAGCATGTTACCTGATAAACCCATCACCCAGCATGTTACCTGGTAGACTCATCACCCAGCATGTACATGGTAGACCCATCACCCAGCATGTTACCTGATAGACCCAGCATGTTACCTGATAGACCCATCACCCATCATGTTACCTGATAGACCCATCACCCATCATGTTACCTGGTAGACTCCTCACCCAGCATGTTACCTGGTAGACCCAGCATGTTACCTGGTAAACCCATCACCCAGCATGTTACATGGTAGACTCATCACCCAGCATGTTACCTGGTAGACTTATCACCCAGCATGTTACCTGGTAGACTTATCACCCAGCATGTACCAGGTAGACCCAGCATATTACCTGATAGACCCAGCACGTTACCTGGTAGACCCATCACCCATGATGTTACCTGATAGACCCAATTACCCAGCATGTTACCTGATAGATCCAGCATGTTACTGATATACCCAGCATGTTACCTGGTAGACCCATCACCCACGATGTTACCTGGTAGACCCATCACCCAGCATGTTACTGATTAGACCCAGCCTGTTACCTGATAGACCCATCACCCAGCATGTTTACCTGATAGACCCAGCATGTTACCTGATAGACCCAGCATGTTACCTGATAGACCCATCACCCAGCATATTACCTGATAGACCCAGCATGTTACCTGGTAGACCCATCACCCATGATGTTACCTGATAGACCCATCACCCAGCCTGTACCTGATAGACCCAGAATGTTACATGATAGACCCAGCATGTTACCTGATAGACCCAGCATGTTACTGATATACCCCAGCAAGCTACCTGGTAGACCCATCATCCACTATGTTACCTGGTCAGACCCATCACCAGCATGTTACATGGTAGACCCATCACCCAGCATGTTACCTGATAGGACCATCACCCAGCATGTTACCTGATAGACCCAGCATGTTACCTGATAGACCCAGCATGTTACCTGATAGACCCAGCATGTTACCTGATAGACCCAGCATGTTACCTGATAGACCCAGCATGTTACCTGATAGACCCAGCATGTTACCTGATAGACCCAGCATGTTACCTTGTAGACCCAGCATGTTACCTGGTAGTCCCAGCATGTTACCTGATAAACCCATCACCCAGCATGTTACCTGGTAGACCCATCACCCAGCATGTTACCTGGTAGACCCAGCATGTTACCTGATAGACCCAGCATGTTACCTGATAAACCCATCACCCAGCATGTTACCTGGTAGACCCATCACCCAGCATGTTACCTGATACACCTAGCATGTTACCTGATAGACCTATCACCCAGCATGGTACCTGCTAGACCCAGCATGGTACCTGGTAGACCCATCACCCAGCATGTTACCTGGTAGACCCATCACCCAGCATGTTATTGATAGACCCATCACCCATCATGTTACCTGGTAGACCCATCACCAAGCATGTTACCTGATAGACTCATCACCCAGCATGTTACCTGGTAGAACCCAGCATGTTACCTGATAGACCCAGCATGTTACCTGATAAACCCATCACCAGCATGTTGCCTGGTAGGCTCATCACCCAGCATGTTACCTGGTAGACTTATCACCCAGCATGTTACCTGGTAGACCCAGCATATTACCTGATAGACCCAGCATGTTACTGGTAGACACATCACCCATTATGTTACCTGATAGACCCATCACCCAGCATGTTACCTGATAGACCCAGCATGTTACCTGATAGACCCAGCATGTTACCTGGTAGACCCAGCATGTTACCTGGTAGTCCAGCAAGTTACCTGATAGACCCATCACCCAGCATGTTACCTGGTAGACCCATCACCCAGCATGTTACCTGGTAAGACCCCAGCATGTTACCTGATGGACCCAGCATGTTACTGATTAAACCCATCACCCAGCATGTTACTGGTAGACTCATCACCAGCATGTTACCTGATAGACCCATCACCCAGCATGTTACCTGATGACCCAGCATGTTACCTGATAGACCCAGCATGTTACCCTGATAAACCCATCACCCCGCATGTTACCTGGTAGACCTATTCACCCAGCATGTTACCTGGTAGACTTATCACCCAGCATGTTACCTGGTAGACCCAGCATGTTACTGATCTACCCTGCATGTTACCTGGTAGACCATCACCCACGATGTTACCTGGTAGACCCATCACCAGCATGTTACCTGGTAGACCCATCACCCAGCATGTTACCTGGTAGACCCATCACCCAGCATGTCACCTGTAGACCATCACCCAGCATGTTAACCTGGTACGACCCATCACCCAGCATGTTACTGGTAGACCATCACCCAGCATGTTACTGGTAGACGCAGCATATTACCTGATAGACCCAGCAGTTACCCGGTAGATCCCAATCACCCATGATGTTACATGATAGACCCATCACCCAGCATGTTACCTGATAGACCCAGATTGTTACCTGATAGACCCAGCTGTTACCTGATAGACCCAGCATGTTACGCTGATTAACCAGCAAGCTACCTGGTAGACCCATCATCCACTATGTTACCTGGTAGACCCATCACCCAGCATGTTACATTGTGACCCATCACCAGCATGTTACCTGATAGACCCATCACCCAGCATGTTTACCTGATAGACCAGCATGTTACCTGGTAGACCCATCACCCAGCATGTTACTGGTAGACCCTCACCCAGCATGTTACCTGATAGACCCAGCATGTTAACTGGTAGACCACATCACCCAGCATGTTAACCTGGTAGACCCATCACCCACGATGTTACCTGGTAGACTCATCACCCAGCATGTTACCTGGTATAACCATCACCCAGCATGTTACCTGATAGACCCATCACCCTGCATGTTACCTGATAGACCCAGCATGTTACCTGGTAGACCCATCACCCAGCATGTTACCTGGTAGACCCATCACCCAGCATGTTATCTGATAGACCCATCACCCATCATGTTACCTGGTAGAACTATCACCCAGCATGTTACCTGGTAGACTCCTCACCAAGCATGTTACCTGGTAGATCATCACCCAGCATGTTACTGGTAGACCCAGCATGTTACCTGATAGACCCAGCATGTTACCTGGTAGAACCATCACCCATGATGTTACCTGATAAACCCATCACCCAGCATGTTACCTGATAGACCCAGCATGTTACCTGTAGACCAGCTGTTACCTGGTAGACCCAGCATGTTACCTGATAGACCCAGCATGTTACCTGGTAGACCCATCACCCAGCATGTTACCTGGTAGACCCATCACCCAGCATGTTACCTGATAGACCCAGCATGTTACCTGGTAGACCCATCACCCAGCATGTTACCTGGTAGACATCACCCACGATGTTACCTGGTAGACTCATCACCCAGCATGTTACCTGGTATAACCATACCCAGCATGTACTGATAGACCATCACCTGCATGATGTTACCTGATAGACCCAGCATGTTACCTGGTAGACCCATCACCAGCATGTTACCTGGTAGACCCATCACCCAGCATGTTATCTGATAGACCCATCACCCATCATGTTACCTGGTAGACTATCACCCAGCATGTTTACCTGGTAGACTCCTCACCCAGCATGTTACCTGGTAGACTCATCACCAGCATGTTACCTGGTAGACCCCAGCATGTTACCTGATAGACCCAGCATGTTACCTGGTAGACCCATCACCATGATGTTACCTGATAAACCCATCACCCAGCATGTTACCTGATAGACCCAGCATGTTACCTGTAGACCCAGCCTGTACCCTGGTAGACCCAGCATGTACCTGATAGAACCAGCATGTTACCTGATAAAACCATCACCAGCCTGTTACCTGGTAGACTCATCACCCAGCATGTTACATGGTAGACCATCACCCAGCATGTTACCTGATAGACCCAGCATGTTACCTGATAGACCCATCACCCATCATGTTACCTGATAGACCCATCACCCATCATGTTACCTGTAGACTCCATCACCCAGCATGTTACCTGGTAGACCCCTCCACATGTTACCTGGTAAACCCATCACCCAGCATGTTACATGGTAGACTCATCACCCAGCATGTTACCTGGTAGACTTATCAACCCAGCATATGTTACCAGGTAGACCCAGCATATTACCTGATAGACCCAGCACGTTACCTGGTAGACCCATCACCCATGATGTTACCTGATAGACCCATTACCAGCATGTTACCTGATAGATCCAGCATGTTACCTGATATACCAGCATGTTACCTGGTAGACCCATCACCACGATGTTACCTGGTAGACCCAGCATGTTAACTGATAAACCCATCACCCAGCATGTTACCTGGTAGACTCATCACCCAGCATGTTACCTGGTAGACTTATCACCCAGCATGTTACCAGGTAGACCCAGCATATTACCTGATAGACCCAGCACGTTACCTGGTAGACCCATCACCCATGATGTTACCTGATAGACCAATTACCCAGCATGTTACCTGATAGATCCAGCATGTTACCTGATATACCCAGCATGTTACCTGGTAGACCAATCACCCACGATGTTACCTGGTAGACCCATCACCCAGCATGTTACCTGATAGACCCAGCATGTTACCTGATAGACCATCACCCAGCATGTTACCTGATAGACCCAGCATGTTACCTGATAGACCCAGCATGTTACCTGATAGACCCAACCCAGCATATTACCTGATAGACACTGGTAGACCCATCACCCATGATTTACCTGATAACCCATCACCCAGCATGTTACCTGATAGACCCAGCATGTTACCTGGTAGACCAGCATGTTACTGTGTAGATCCAGCATGTTACCTGGTAGACCCAGCATGTTAACCTGATAGACCCAGCATGTTACCTGATACCCATCACCCAGCATGTTACCTGGTAGACTCATCACCCAGCATGTTACCTGGTAGACATCACCCAGCATGTTACCTGATAGACCCAGCATGTTACTGATAGACCCATCACCCAGCATGTTACCTGATAGACCCATCACCCATCATGTTACCAAGGAAGACTCATCACAGCATGTTACCTGGTAGACTCATCACCCAGCATGTACCTGGTAGACCCAGCATTTTACCTGGTAGACCATCACCCAGCATGTTACCTGGTAGCCTATCACCAGCATGTTACCTGGTAGAACCTATCACCAGCTGTTACCTGGTAGACCATCACCCATTATGTTACCTGGTAGACTCATCACCCAGCATGTTACCTGGTAGACCAGCATGTTACCTGATAGACCCAGCATGTTACCTGATAAACCATCACCCAGCATGTTACCTGGTAGGCTCATCACCCAGCATGTTACCTGGTAGGCTCATCACCCAGTATGTTACCTGGTAGACCCAGCGTATTACCTGATAGACCCAGCATGTTACCTGGTAGAGCCATCACCCATGATGTTACCTGATAGACCCATCACCCAGCATGTTACCTGATAGACCCAGCATGTTACCTGATATACCCAGCATGTTACCTGGTAGACCCAGCATGTTACCTGAAGACCCGCATGTTACCTGATATAAACCCATCACCCAGCATGTTACCTGGTAGACTCATCACCCAGCATGTTACCTGGTAGACTCATCACCCAGCATGTTACCTGGTAGACCTA
Organism: Oncorhynchus kisutch; assembly: GCF_002021735.2. NCBI lineage: Eukaryota > Metazoa > Chordata > Actinopteri > Salmoniformes > Salmonidae > Oncorhynchus > Oncorhynchus kisutch. The sequence goes on along the minus strand of NC_034197.2, from coordinate 42,679,272 downwards.
GCATATTACCTGATAGACCCAGCATGTTACCTGGTAGACCCATCACCCATACTGTTACCTGATAGACCCAGCATGTTACCTGGTAGACCCATCACCCACGATGTTACCTGGTAAACCCATCACCCAGCATGTTACCTGGTAGACCCATCACCCAGCATGTTACCTGATAGACCCAGCATGTTACCTGATAGACCCATCACCCAGCATGTTACCTGGTAGACCCATCACCCAGCATGTTACCTGGTAGACCCATCACCCAGCATGTTACCTGATAGACTCATCACCCATCATGTTACCTGGTAGACCCATCACCCAGAATGTTACCTGACTGACCCATCACCCAGCATGTTACCTGGTAGACCCAGCATATTATCTGATAGACCCAGCATGTTACCTGGTAGACCCAGCATGTTACCTGATAGACCCATCACCCATCATGTTACCTGGTAGACCCATCACCCAGCAAGTTACCTGATAGACCCATCACCCATCATGTTACCTGATAGACCCATCACCCATCATGTTACCGTGTAGACCCATCACCCAGCATGTTACCTGATAGACCCAGCATGTTACCTGATATACCCAGCATGTTACCTGGTAGACCCATCACCCACGATGTTACCTGGTAAACCCATCACCCAGCATGTTACCTGGTAGACCCATCACCCAGCATGTTACCTGGTAGACCCATCAACCAGCATGTTACCTGATAGACCCAGCATGTTACCTGATAGACCCATCACCCATCATGTAACCTGGTAGACCCATCACCCAGCATGTTACCTGATAGACCCATCACCCAGCATGTTACCTGGTAGACCCATCACCCAGCATGTTACCTGATAGACCCATCACCCATCATGTTACCTGGTAGACCATCACCCAGCATGTTACCTGATAGACCCATCACCCAGCATGTTACCTGGTAGACCCAGCATATTATCTGATAGACCCAGCATGTTACCTGGTAGACCCAGCATGTTACCTGATAGACCCAGCATGTTACCTGGTAGACCCATCACCCAGCATGTTTCCTGATAGACCCATCACCCAGCATGTTACCTGGTAGACCCATCACCCAGCAAGTTACCTGATAAACCCATCACCCATCATGTTACCTGGTAGACTCATAACCCAGCATGTTACCTGGTAGACCAGGATATTACCTGATAGACCCAGCATGTTACCTGGTAGACCCATCACCCATAATGTTACCTGATAGACCCATCACACAGCATGTTACCCGGTAGACCCAGCATGTTACCTGGTAGACCCAGCATGTTACCTGATAGACCCAGCATGTTACCTGATAGACCCAGCATATTACCTGATAGACCCAGCATGTTACCTGATAGACCATCACCAAGCATCTTACCTGGTAGACCCATCACCCAGCATGTTACCTGGTAGACTCATCACCCAGCCATGTACCTGATAGACCCAGCATGTTACCTGATATACCAGCATGTTAACCTGGTAGACCCAACTTGTTACCTGAAAGACCCAGCATGTTACCTGATAACCCATCACCCAGCATGTTACCTGGTAGACTCATCACCCAGCATGTTACCTGGTAGACTCATCACCCAGCATGTTACCTGGTAGACCTAGCATATACCTGATAGACCCAGCATGTTACCTGATATACCCAGCATGTTACCTGGTAGACCCATCACCCACGATGTTACCTGGTAAACCCATCACCCGCATGTTACCTGGTAGACCCATCACCAGCATGTTACTGGTAGACCCATCAACCAGCATGTTACCTGATAGACCCAGCATGTTACCTGATAGGACCCATCACCCATCATGTAACCTGGTAGACCCATCACCCAGCATGTTACCTGATAGACCCATCACCCAGCATGTTACCTGGTAGACCCATCACCCAGCATGTTACCTGATAGACCCATCACCCATCATGTTACCTGGTAGACCCATCACCCCAGCATGTTACCTGGTAGACCCATCACCCAGCATGTTACCCTGGTAGACCCAGCATATTATCTGATAGACCCAGCATGTTACCTGGTAGACCCAGCATGTTACCTGATAGACCCAGCATGTTACCTGGTAGACCCATCACCCAGCATGTTACCTGATAGACCCATCACCCAGCATGTTACCTGGTAGACCATCACCCAGCAAGTTACCCTGATAAACCCATCACCCATCATGTTACCTGGTAGACTCATAACCCAGCATGTTACCTGGTAGACCCAGGATATTACCTGATAGACCCAGCATTTACCTGGTAGACCCATCACCCATAATGTTACCTGATAGACCCATCACACAGCATGTTACCCGGTAGACCCAGCATGTTACCTGGTAGACCCAGCATGTTACCTGATAGACCCAGCATGTTACCTGATAGACCCAGCATATTACCTGATAGACCGAGCATGCTACCTGATAGACCCATCACCCAGCATCTTACCTGGTAGACCCATCACCCAGCATGTTACCTGGTAGACTCATCACCCAGCATGTTTACCTGATAGACCCAGCATGTTACCTGAATACCCAGCATGTTACCTGGTAGACCCAGCTTGTTACCTGAAAGACCCAGCATGTTACCTGGTAGACCCATCACCATACTGTTACCTGATAGACCCCATCACCAAGCATGTTACCTGATAGACCCAGCATGTTACCTGATATACCCAGCATGTTACCTGGTAGACTCATCGCCCAGCATGTTACCTGGTAGACTCATAACCCAGCATGTTACCTGGTAGACCTAGCATATTACCTGATAGACCCAGCATGTTACCTGGTAGACCCATCACCCATACTGTTACCTGATAGACCCATCACCAAGCATGTTACCTGATAGACCCAGCATGTTACCTGATATACCCAGCATGTACTGATAGACCCCAGCATGTTACCTGATAGACCCATACCCATCTGTTACCTGATAGACCCATCACCCATCATGTTACCTGGTAGACTCTCACCAGCATGTGTACCTGGTAGACCAGCATGTTACCTGGTAACCCATCACCCAGCATGTTACATGGTAGACTCATCACCCAGCATGTTACCTGGTAGACTTATCACCAGCATGTTACCAGGTTAGACCCAGCATATACCTGATAGACCCAGCACGTACATGGTAGACCCATACCCATGATGTTACTGATAGACCCATTCCCCAGCATGTTACTGATAGATCCAGCATGTTACCTGATATACCCAGCATGTTACCTGGTAGACCCATCACCCACGATGTTACCTGGTAGACCCAGCATGTTAACTGCTTAAACCCATCACCCAGCATGTTACCTGGTAGAACTCATCACCCCAGATGTTACCTGGTAGACTTATCACCCAGCATGTTACAGGTAGACCCAGCATATACCTGATAGACCCAGCACGTTACCTGGTAGCCCATCACCATGATGTTCCCTGATAGACCAATTACCCAGCATGTTACCTGATAGATCCAGCATGTTACCTGATATACCCAGCATGTTACCTGGTAGACCCATCACCCACGATGTTACCTGGTAGACCCATCACCCAGCATGTTACCTGATAGACCCAGCATGTTACCTGATAGACCCATCACCCAGCATGTTACCTGATAGACCCAGCATGTTACCTGATAGACCCAGCATGTTACCTGATAGACCCATCACCCAGCATATTACCTGATAGACCCAGCATGTTACCTGGTAGACCCATCACCCATGATGTTACCTGATAAACCCATCACCCAGCATGTTACCTGATAGACCCAGCATGTTACCTGGTAGACCCAGCATGTTACCTGGTAGATCCAGCATGTTACCTGGTAGACCCAGCATGTTACCTGATAGACCCAGCATGTTACCTGATAAACCCATCACCCAGCATGTTACCTGGTAGACTCATCACCCAGCATGTTACCTGGTAGACCCATCACCCAGCATGTTACCTGATAGACCCAGCATGTTACCTGATAGACCCATCACCCAGCATGTTACCTGATAGACCCATCACCCATCATGTTACCAAGGAAGACTCATCACCCAGCATGTTACCTGGTAGACTCCTCACCCAGCATGTTACCTGGTAGACCCAGCATGTTACCTGGTAGACCCATCACCCAGCATGTTACCTGGTAGACCTATCACCCAGCATGTTACCTGGTAGACTCCTCACCCATTATGTTACCTGGTAGACTCATCACCCACCATGTTACCTGGTAGACCCAGCATGTTACCTGATAGACCCAGCATGTTACCTGATAAACCCATCACCCAGCATGTTACCTGGTAGGCTCATCACCCAGCATGTTACCTGGTAGGCTCATCACCCAGTATGTTACCTGGTAGACCCAGCGTATTACCTGATAGACCCAGCATGTTACCTGGTAGAGCCATCACCCATGATGTTACCTGATAGACCCATCACCCAGCATGTTACCTGATAGACCCAGCATGTTACCTGATATACCCAGCATGTTACCTGGTAGACCCAGCATGTTACCTGAAAGACCCAGCATGTTACCTGATAAACCCATCACCCAGCATGTTACCTGGTAGACTCATCACCCAGCATGTTACCTGGTAGACTCATCACCCAGCATGTTACCTGGTAGACCTAGCATATTACCTGATAGACCCAGCATGTTACCTGGTAGACCCATCACCCATACTGTTACCTGATAGACCCAGCATGTTACCTGGTAGACCCATCACCCACGATGTTACCTGGTAAACCCATCACCCAGCATGTTACCTGGTAGACCCATCACCCAGCATGTTACCTGATAGACCCAGCATGTTACCTGATAGACCCATCACCCAGCATGTTACCTGGTAGACCCATCACCCAGCATGTTACCTGGTAGACCCATCACCCAGCATGTTACCTGATAGACTCATCACCCATCATGTTACCTGGTAGACCCATCACCCAGAATGTTACCTGACTGACCCATCACCCAGCATGTTACCTGGTAGACCCAGCATATTATCTGATAGACCCAGCATGTTACCTGGTAGACCCAGCATGTTACCTGATAGACCCATCACCCATCATGTTACCTGGTAGACCCATCACCCAGCAAGTTACCTGATAGACCCATCACCCATCATGTTACCTGATAGACCCATCACCCATCATGTTACCGTGTAGACCCATCACCCAGCATGTTACCTGATAGACCCAGCATGTTACCTGATATACCCAGCATGTTACCTGGTAGACCCATCACCCACGATGTTACCTGGTAAACCCATCACCCAGCATGTTACCTGGTAGACCCATCACCCAGCATGTTACCTGGTAGACCCATCAACCAGCATGTTACCTGATAGACCCAGCATGTTACCTGATAGACCCATCACCCATCATGTAACCTGGTAGACCCATCACCCAGCATGTTACCTGATAGACCCATCACCCAGCATGTTACCTGGTAGACCCATCACCCAGCATGTTACCTGATAGACCCATCACCCATCATGTTACCTGGTAGACCCATCACCCAGCATGTTACCTGATAGACCCATCACCCAGCATGTTACCTGGTAGACCCAGCATATTATCTGATAGACCCAGCATGTTACCTGGTAGACCCAGCATGTTACCTGATAGACCCAGCATGTTACCTGGTAGACCCATCACCCAGCATGTTTCCTGATAGACCCATCACCCAGCATGTTACCTGGTAGACCCATCACCCAGCAAGTTACCTGATAAACCCATCACCCATCATGTTACCTGGTAGACTCATAACCCAGCATGTTACCTGGTAGACCCAGGATATTACCTGATAGACCCAGCATGTTACCTGGTAGACCCATCACCCATAATGTTACCTGATAGACCCATCACACAGCATGTTACCCGGTAGACCCAGCATGTTACCTGGTAGACCCAGCATGTTACCTGATAGACCCAGCATGTTACCTGATAGACCCAGCATATTACCTGATAGACCCAGCATGTTACCTGATAGACCCATCACCCAGCATCTTACCTGGTAGACCCATCACCCAGCATGTTACCTGGTAGACTCATCACCCAGCATGTTACCTGATAGACCCAGCATGTTACCTGATATACCCAGCATGTTACCTGGTAGACCCAACTTGTTACCTGAAAGACCCAGCATGTTACCTGATAAACCCATCACCCAGCATGTTACCTGGTAGACTCATCACCCAGCATGTTACCTGGTAGACTCATCACCCAGCATGTTACCTGGTAGACCTAGCATATTACCTGATAGACCCAGCATGTTACCTGATATACCCAGCATGTTACCTGGTAGACCCATCACCCACGATGTTACCTGGTAAACCCATCACCCAGCATGTTACCTGGTAGACCCATCACCCAGCATGTTACCTGGTAGACCCATCAACCAGCATGTTACCTGATACCCAGCATGTTACCTGATAGACCCATCACCCATCATGTAACCTGGTAGACCCATCACCCAGCATGTTACCTGATAGACCCATCACCCAGCATGTTACCTGGTAGACCCATCACCCAGCATGTTACCTGATAGACCCATCACCCATCATGTTACCTGGTAGACCCATCACCCAGCATGTTACCTGGTAGACCCATCACCCAGCATGTTACCTGGTAGACCCAGCATATTATCTGATAGACCCAGCATGTTACCTGGTAGGACCCAGCATGTTACCTGATAGAACCCAGCATGTACCTGGTAGACCCCATCACCCAGCATGTTACCTGATAGGACCCATCACCCAGCATGTTTACCTGGTAGACCCATCACCCAGCAAGTTACCTGATAACCCATCACCCATCATGTACCTGGTAGACTCATAACCCAGCATGTTACCTGGTAGACCCAGGATATTACCTGATAGACCCAGCATGTTACTGGTAGACCCATCACCCATAATGTTACCTGATAGACCCATCACCCAGCATGTTACCCGGTAGACCCAGCATGTTACCTGGTAGACCCAGCATGTTACCTGATAGACCCAGCATGTTACCTGATAGACCCAGCATATTACCTGATAGACCCAGCATGCTACCTGATAGACCCATCACCCAGCATCTTACCTGGTAGACCCATCACCCAGCATGTTACCTGGTAGACTCATCACCCAGCATGTTACCTGATAGACCAGCTCAGTATACCAGTGTTACCTACCCATACCTGAAGACCCATTTACCTACCTGTAGACCATCACCCATATGTTACCTGATAGACCCATCACCCAGCATGTTACCTGATAGACCCAGCATGTTACCTGATATACCCAGCATGTTACCTGGTAGACTCATCGCCCAGCATGTTACCTGGTAGACTCATAACCCAGCATGTTACCTGGTAGACCTAGCATATTACCTGATAGACCCAGCATGTTACCTGGTAGACCCATCACCCATACTGTTACCTGATAGACCCATCACCAAGCATGTTACCTGATAGACCCAGCATGTACCTGATATACCCAGCATGTTACCTGGTAGACCATCACCCACGATGTTACCTGGTAAACCCATCACCCAGCATGTTACCTGGTAGACCCATCACCCAGCATGTTACCTGGTAGACCCATCACCAGCATGTTACCCTGATAGACCAGCATGTTACCTGATAGACCCATCACCCATCATGTTACCTGGTAGACCCATCACCCAGCATGTTACCTGATAGACCCATCACCAGCATGTTACCTGGTAGACCATCACCCAGCATGTTACCTGATAGACCCATCACCCATCATGTTACCTGGTAGACCCATCACCCAGCATGTTACCTGATAGACCCATCACCCAGCATGTTACTGTAGACCCAGCAATTATCTTGATAGACCAGCATGTTACCTGGATAGACCCAGCATGTTACCTGATAGACCCAGCATGTTACCTGGATAGACCCATCACCCAGCATGTTACCTGGTAGACCCATCACCCAGCATGTACCTGGTAGACCATCACCCAGCATGTTACCTGATACCCATCACCCATCATGTTACCTGGTAGACTCATAACCCAGCATGTTACCTGGCTAGCCAGGATTACCTGATAGACCCAGCATGTTACCTGGTAGACCCCACCCATAATGTTACCTGATAGACCCATCACACAGCATGTTACCCGGTAGACCCAGCATGTTACCTGTAGACCCAGCATGTTACCTGATAGACCCAGCATGTTACCTGATAGACCAGCATATTACCTGATAGACCCAGCATGTTACCTGATAGACCCATCACCCAGCATTTACCTGGTAGACCCATCACCCAGCATGTTACCTGGTAGACTCATCACCCAGCATGTTACCTGATAGACCCAGCATGTTACCTGATAGACCCAGCATGTTACCTGGTAGACCCAGCATGTTACCTGAAAGACCCAGCATGTTACCTGGTAGACCCATCACCCAGCATGTTACTGATAGACCCATACCCAGCATGTTACCTGATAGACCCAGCATGTTACCTGATATACCCAGCATGTTACCTGGATAGACTCATCGCCCAGCATGTTACCTGGTAGACTCATCACCCAGCATGTTACCTGGTAGACCAGCATATTACCTGATAGACCCAGCATGTTACCTGGTAGACCCATCACCCATACTGTTACCTGATAGACCCATCACCAAGCATGTTACCTGATAGACCCAGCATGTTACCTGATATACCCAGCATGTTACCTGGTAGACCCATCACCCACGATGTTACCTGGTAAACCCATCACCCAGCATGTTACCTGGTAGACCCATCACCCAGCATGTTACCTGATAGACCCAGCGTGTTACCTGATAGACCCATCACCCAGCATTACTGATAGACCCATCACCCAGCATGTTACCTGGTAGACCATCACCAGCATGTTACCTGGTAGACCCATCACCCAGCATGTTACCTGGTAGACCCATCACCCAGCATGTTACCTGATAGACCCATCACCCAGCATGTTACCTGGTAGACCCATCACCCAGCATGTTACCTGGTAGACCCATCACCCAGCATGTTACCTGGAGACCATCACCCAGCATGTTACTGAAGACCCATCACCCAGCATGTTACTTGGTAGACATCACCAGCATGTTACCTGATAGACCCATCACCCAGCATGTAACCTGGTAGACCCATCACCCAGCATGTTACCTGATAGACCCATCACCCAGCATGTACCTGGTAGACCCATCACCCAGCATGTTACCTGATAGACCCATCACCCAGCATGTTACCTGGTAGACCCATCACCCAGCTTTTACCTGATAGACCCATCACCCAGCATGTTACCTGGTAGACCCAGCATATTATCTGATAGACCCAGCATGTTACCTGGTAGACCCAGCATGTTACCTGATAGACCCAGCATGTTACCTGGTAGACCATCACCCAGCATGTTACCTGATAGACCCATCACCCAGCATGTTACCTGGTAGACCCATCACCCAGCAAGTTACCTGATAACCCATCACCCATCATGTTACCTGGTAGACTCATAACCCAGCATGTTACCTGGTAGACCCAGGATATTACCTGATAGACCCAGCATGTTACCTGGTAGACCCATCACCCATAATGTTACCTGATAGACCCATCACCCAGCATGTTACCGGTAGACCCAGCATGTTACCTGGTAGACCCAGCATGTTACCTGATAGACCCAGCATGTTACCTGATAGACCAAGCATATTACCTGATAGACCCAGCATGTTACCTGATAGACCCATCACCCAGCATCTTACCTGGTAGACCCATCACCCAGCATGTTACCTGGTAGACTCATCACCCAGCATGTTACCTGATAGACCCAGCATGTTACCTGATATACCCAGCATGTTACCTGGTGACCAACTTGTTACCTGAAGACCCAGCATGTTACTGTAAACCCTCACCCAGCATGTTACCTGGTAGACCCATCACCCAGCATGTTACCTGTAGACTCAATCACATCATGTTACCTGGTAGACCTAGCATTTACCTGATAGACCCAGCATGTTACCTGATATACCCAGCATGTTACCTGGTAGACCCATCACCCACGATGTTACCTGGTAAACCCATCACCCAGCATGTTACCTGGTAGACCCATCACCCAGCATGTTACCTGGTAGACCCATCAACAGCATGTTACCCGATAGACCCAGCATGTTACCTGATAGACCCATCACCCATCATGTTACCTGGTAGACCATCACCCAGCATGTTACCTGATAGACCCATCACCAGCATGTTACCTGGTAGACCCATCACCCAGCATGTTACCTGATAGACCCATCACCCATCATGTTACCTGGTAGACCCATCACCCAGCATGTTACCTGATAGACCATCACCCAGCATGTTACCTGGTAGACCAGCATATTATCTGATAGACCCAGCATGTTACCTGGTAGACCCAGCATGTTACCTGATAGACCCAGCATGTTACCTGGTAGACCCATCACCAGATGTTACCTGACCATCACCCAGCATGTTACCTGGTAGACCCATCACCAGCAAGTTACCTGATAAACCCATCACCCATCATGTTACCTGGTAGACTCATTAACCCAGCATGTTACCTGGTAGACCCAGGATATTACCTGATAGCCAGCATGTTACCTGGTAGACCCATCACCATAATGTTACCTGATAGACCATCACACGCATGTTACCCGGTAGACCAGCATGTTACCTGGTAGACCCAGCATGTTACCTGATAGACCCAGCATGTTACCTGATTAGACCCAGCATATTACCTGATAGACCCAGCATGCTACCTGATAGACCCATCACCAGCATGTTACCTGGTAGACCCATCACCCAGCATGTTACCTGGTAGACTCATCACCCAGCATGTTACCTGATAGACCCAGCATGTTACCTGATAGACCCAGCATTTACCTGGTAGACCCAGCTTGTCACCTGAGACCCATGCATGTTACCTGATAAACCCATCATCCAGCATGTTACCTGGTAGACTCATCACCCAGCATGTTACCTGGTAGACTCATAACCAGCATGTTACCTGGTAGACCTAGCATATTACCTGATAGACCCAGCATGTTACCTGGTAGACCCATCACCCATACTGTTACCTGATAGACCCATCACCAGCATGTTACCTGTAGACCCAGCATGTACCTGATCACCCAGCATGTTACCTGGTAGACCCATCACCCACGATGTTACCTGGTAAACCATCACCCAGCATGTTACCTGGTAGACCCATCACCCAGCCATGTTACCTGATAGACCCAGCATGTTACCTGATAGACCCATCAACCAGCATGTTACCTGGATAGACCCATCACCCAGCATGTTACCTGGTAGACCCATCACCCAGCATGTTACCTGATAGACCCATCACCCAGCATGTTACCGGTAGACCCATCACCCAGCATTACCTGGTGACCCATCACCAGCATGTTACCTGGTAGACCCAATCACCCAGCATACCTGATAGACCATCACCCATCATGTTACCTGGTAGACCCATCACCCAGGCATGTTACCTGATTGACCCATCACCAGCTGTTTACCTGGTAGACCCAGCATATTATCTGATATACCCAGCATGTTATCTGGTAGACCCAGCATGTTAC